>NC_069504.1:676530563-676690563 GCF_027579735.1 Bombina bombina
TAATGTGAGCCCCCTAGCCCGCCGCCACCTACATTAATTATATTACCCCCTAATGTGAGCCCCTTAGCCGGCCGCCACCTACATTAATTATATTGCTCCCTAGCCCGCCACCACCTACATTAATTATATTACCCCCTAATGTGAGCCCCCTACACCGCTGCCACCTATATTAAATTTATTAACCCCTAATCTAATCCCGTACACTGCCGCCACCTACATTAAATATATTAACCACTAAACCTAAGTCTAACCCTAACACCCCCTAACTTAATTATTATTGAAATAAATCTAAATAATATTAATATTATTAACTAAATTATTCCTACTTAAAACTAAATACTTACCTATAAAATAAACCCTAAGATAGTTACAATATAATTAATAATTACATTGTAGCTATTTTAGGGTTTATATTTATTTTACAGGTAACTTTGTATTTAATTTAACTAGGTAGAATAGTTATTAAATAGTTAATAACTATTTAATAGCTACCTAGTTAAAATAATTACAAAATTACCTGTAAAATAAATCCTAATCTAAGTTACCATTACACCTAACACTACCCTATCAATAAATTAATTAAATAAACTACAATTATCTAAACTAAAATACAATTAAATAAACTAATCTATATTACAAAAACAGACAAACACTAAATTACAAAAAATTAAAAAAAAAAGATTACAAGAATTTTATGCTAATTATACCTAATCTAAGCCCCCTAATAAAATAACAAAGCCCCCCAAAATAATAAAATTTCCCTACCCTATACTAAATTAAAAAAGTAATCAGCTCTATTACCAGCCCTTAAAAGGTCCTTTTGCGGGGCATTGCCCCAAAGTAATCAGCTCTTTTACCTGTGAAAAAAGAACACCCCCACATTACAACCCACCACCCACACACCCCTACTCTAAAACCCACCCAATCCCCCCTTAAAAAAACCTAAGTCTAACCCCCAAGTGGTCCTTACCTGTCCTGAAGACCGGCGGAGAAGGTCCTTTTCCAGGCGGAGAAATCTTCTTCCAAGCGGCAACCTCTTCTTCTTCTTCTTCCAGGAACCAGCTGGCACGGAGCGGAGGAGTTGAAGACCAATGACCGCGGAGCTGAAGACCATCCACTCTGGAACTGAAGACCGGCGACGCTGGAACTGAAGACCGGAGCCATAGAGCGTGGAGGATTCTCTTCATACGATCTCCGCCGTACACTGAATAGGAATTCAAGGTACGCAATTAAAAATGGCGTCCCTTGAATTCCTATTGGCTGATTTGAGCCTTCAAATTCAAATCAGCCAATCGGATGAGAGCTACTTTAATTATATTGGCTGATTTGAATAGCCAATAGAATAAGGGAGGTAATAAATTTAATAAAGCTGGCGGCACTGTAGGGGGCTCAGATTAGGGGGTAATACATTTAAAGTAGGTGCGGCGGGGTCCGGGAGCGGCGGTTTAGGGGTTAAGCACTTTATTACAGATTGCGGTGGGGGTTTGCGGTTGACAGGTAGATAGACATTGCACATGCGTTAGGCTTACTACGCCTGCATTTTGTGGCGAGGTGAAAATGGAGTAAGATTTCTCCATTTTCGCCACGTAAGTCCTTACGCTGTATATTGGATACCAAACTGCGCGGGTTTGGTATATCACTCTATGGGCCAAAAAACTACGTCCGAAGGGTGAAATATATGAGCGTAACTTCTAGGTTGCGCCGTATATAGGATACAAAACCAGCGCAAAATTTGGCGTCACCGGCTTTTGCGGGCGACGCTGCATATCTGATCGGGCCCCATACTTCTGATCTTACTTTTCTTATGTCTTAATCAGTAAAAAAAAAATGAAGAAAGATATCTAACATGATAACTGACGTGCCACTGAGACTGTAACATTGCATGATTGATGTAGACTTCAAGTTAGTGTGACTTCTTGTGCCTGGAGTAGGAAATAAAAAGCAAGTACTAAAAAAGTCATAACTTTTTATTGGAATTACTATGGAGGTCTCACACAAGGTTTTTAAAATTAAACCCTCACCGCCCCAGCTGGGAAACTTCAGATACTGTCTGTTTTTAAACATTTAGGAACAGATTACAAGTGGTGCATTATTAAGCACTTTTGCACAAGATAAAACTGTACTAGAAGTAATCTATTTGTGCATGTTGGGTTGCATGTGTATTACAAGTTTAAAGTAAAAAGTTTGAGCGTGAACGAAACCCGACGCACTAACTAAATATTGTGGCCGTGTTAACATATTCTCCCCATAGAAGTCAATAAAAGTGCAGAAGAAAAAAAACTAAAACCTATCTCTCTTGTGCTAAACCGGCAGGAGTTATTCGTATTTCCTATTCCAATGTTCTTTACATACAGAACAATATATTATTTATTGTAAATCCATATTTCTACATATACATCTGTATATACCTATACCTGTATATCTGTTCTTATTGATATATAGGTATACATATATATATATTTTACATTAACATACTAGATATATATAGAAATATATATTTAAAAATAAAAAAAAAATTCTATGTAAAAGAAATATGAAATATAAAATATTAATAATATTAAAAAATATTACACATGCGGTAATATATATATATATATATATATATATATATATATATATATATATATATATATATATATATATATACACATACACACTATGGATTATTTAGAATTTTAATATTAATAATAATTATTAAACATTACACATACTGTAAAAAATAATATATATATATATATATATATATATATATATATATATAATTTTTTACAGTATGTGTAATGTTTAATAATATCTCATTATTACAAATTATTATACATACTGTAATACAATTCTAAATATTCCATATAATATAATATAATATATAATATATATATATATATATATATATTTATATATTATATTATATGGAATATTTAGAATTTTATTAAAGTATGTATAATAATTTTTTATATATATATATATATATATATATATATATATATATATATATATATATATATATATATATATATATATATATATATATATATATATATATATATATATATATATATATATATAAGAAAACGAAAAGAAACACTGCTCAGGCAATCCACGAGCTGTGATGATCAAAAGCGTTTATTGTACCACAAAGTAGGACACAGTCAGACAATGAGAGCACCTGACATGTTTCGCGCAGGCATACCTGCGCTTCATCAGAGGTGATTAGCACCACAGGTGTGCCCCTATTTAAGCTAAGCTACACCAATAGGATAAATGTCATACTTACACACCCCCTCCCACTTGGGAGTGACAAATGTGCATTAACCCATGTAAGGTATACAACTATACATTCATATATAAAACTACATTCTACAATGAAAAATATATTCATATATATACAAAATACAAACAATGCAATATAATTACACATAATATTGTTTTATTCTTTCCAAAGCAACTTAAATAAAAATAAAAGAAGATCATAATATACAAGTAATAAGTCTGGGTTATTATAGACATCCCTTGTTATATTATATATATATATATATATATATATATATATATATATATATATATATATATATATATATATATATATATACACATACACATAATTAGATGTATATGTATGTATATATACACTATAGCCCTTTGCAGTCAAACACCTTGTCATATATCATATGCATTTTAAATTCTTTTAACTTTTTAAAAAAAAATATTTCTATGAATAGTTTTTACCAGATAGTGTTTATATGAATGTAACTGTCATTTTGATTTGTATTTATCTTGTGTTTTAACGCACTACCCTTTACGCAAGGGTTTCAGTCGCACTAACCTAACTAGTGTAAAATGCGATTGCAATGGCGTTTACTTTCAAGTTGTAATACAAGCGCTATGTTCGACTCATGCAAAAACCTGATATTGCTCATGCTCCACTTGTAATCTAGCCAAAACTGAGCAAGAGCAAGACATTTACAATATGAACCATTTTTATTTGTTGTTTTATCTTCAAGATTAAATTGTTAACTCTTTACGATTGTTTTTGGGAATCCTATTTGTATGATATACTGTGGATAATGATATTGCTGGGCTATAATGGATGGTGAAAGTTTACTAGTTTAACAATTCCTGGATCTGAAATTCCATACCATGAACAAGAAATTTGACTTTATCCCATTTTAACTTTTGCTAGACTAGAGAATGTATTTTTATTCATATTATGTTCCCCCTGACTAGTAAACTATTGCAATTGAAAATAAATATATATACCGTATTGTCCCGAGTATAGGCTGCACTTTTTTCCCCTAATGCAAGTCTTTAAACTAGGGGTACACTGTCAGTAGAACAGGTTGGGGCTAGGCACCGGTAGTTAAGGTAAGGAGACTGAGTGAGTTAAGACAACGTTCCTGGTAACTACAGTTCGCCAGCAATAATAAAGCCTCCTTGCATTTGTTGCAAGAGAAGAGTGGATCACAACTCACCCCAGTACAACGATCGTGGCTGAAACTCTTACAGCTTGGCATTGAATACACCTTCACAGGGCTTGTACTGCTGTAAACTCCTGGCTTTACATCCATGTCTGCTTCTAACTTCTCCGTTACCTGCTAGCTGAGACGGAGTTGCCTGCCTAACTAAGGACACACTCCCAATAAGATTGCGGGATTGTTTCTTCATCCGAGAAACATTACAGCTCCATCCGTTGATTGGACTGAGGTGAGTGGAGGCGTGGTCATACGCGGTCCAACCAGCGGATGGAGCTGTGATGTTTCTTGGATGAAGAACCAATCCCGCGGTCTCATTGGGGGGTATGTCTTTAGTTAGGCAGGAAACTCCGTCTCATCTAGCAGGTAACGGAGAAGTCAGAAGCAGACATGGATGTAAAGCCAGGAGTTTACAGTGGTACAAGCCCTGTGAAGATGTACCATATTTGATTGCCAAGCTGTTTAAGAGTTTCAGCTAGCAGGTAACGGGGAAAGCAGTCACAAGATACAAATGCTACCTGCCGATTAAGCTATGTTTAAAAAAGCTATGGGGACTTGACTTTATTTGGGGACTACGAGGAATCCCCTCTACTGACTGGCGGCTCTCTCCCTTTGACGTCTCCCTGTTCAAAGGGAGAGAGCCTCCAGTCAGTAGAGGGGATTCCTCATAGTCCCCAAATAAAGTCAAGTCCCAAAGCTTTTTTAAACATAGCTTAGCTTTGAAAGAAAGCTGCAGTGTATTGCTAAACAAAGTGTTGCGGCACTCATCGACAGCCAAGGGGCTCATGGGACATTGATGTGATTAATCTATTTCAGTTCACTTAAAATGTATTAAAAAAGCATTTTACCGATTATAAAAATTTTGCTAATTTAAGGCATGAAAAATAAGATATGTTAATGAGACTGCTGAGATCACCCACATAAAATTAACACATCATTTTTTTTTATCAAAAGGATTGACTGTTGTATCCTTTAGCAAGGGTTTTTTAACTTACCATTGAATAAAGAATAGTTTTTATCATATACTTAAGGTAAAAAACAGTTAAAAATTTAATTTCTTTAAAATGGCACCAAACTTTAAGGGTGCGGCTTATAATCAGGAGCGGCCTATACTCGGAACAATACGATTATATATATATATATATATATATATATATTCACCCCTAGCTACAGTATACTGGGTTAGATATTTACTTTCAGGACTAGTAATATTTTTATTGTTGTTTGTGTTGATGCATTATTATATTCATTGACTATAAAAGGCATTAGATAATCGAGCATTTTAAGACACAAAAAAACAACAACAAAAAAAATCAAAGACCTAAAGTCTAAAAAACATTTTAATTTCTCGAAGACTGTTTTTATAAACTTTAAGGTATCCCCTCTAACACAATGGTATTTCCTTTTTTAACAAGTATGTGTCAGTTGCAGCAAATGACTGTCTAATCAAAGTGATGTTAATAATTATGTGTCTATTGTGTAGATATTTTGTGTCAGACAACCTCTGATTTTCTGTACCTCCCAAAACTTGTAAGAAATTGTTTGCAAATTGGTAGTTATTTTCCATAGAAAGTATCTGTCTGAGTCTTTGGAAATACATGCCCTAACAAACGGCTAGATTACGAGTTTTGCGGTATGAGTAAAAAAGCAGCGTTAAGGCTCATAATGCTGCTTTTGCACTACCGCTGGTATTACGAGTCTTGCAGATTTAGGGGCACTGCACACTTTTTTGGCCGTACCGCAAATTAACTTACGCAATTTGCATAAAGTATTTTTTCAATGAGACTTCCATAGCGCCAATATTACAAGCTTTTTCTGGGAGGCCAAAAAGTGAGCGGTACAGCCTATCCCGCAAGATTTATAACGCAATCTAAAGTCAGTAGTTATGAGTTTTACGCTACAAAGCTGTAGCATAAAACTCATAACTAAAGTGCTAAAAAGTACACTAACACCCATAAACTACCTATTAACCCCTAAACCGAAACCCTCCTGCATCGCAAACACTAAAATAAATTTATTAACCCCAATCTGCAGCTCCGGACATCGCCGCCACTATAATAAACATATTAACCCCTAAACTGCCGTACTCCTGCATCGCAAACACTATTTAAATATTATTAACCCATCCTGAAGACCTCCGACGCGGAACATCCATCCTGGCCGACGACTGAACGCCAATCGGAATTAAGGTAGGAATATTCTGATTGGCTGATGGAATCAGCCAATCAGATTTAGCTCGCATTCTATTGATCGGAACAGCCAATAGAATGCGAGCTCAATCTGATTGGATCAGCCAATCGGATTGAACTTGATTCTGATTGGCTGATTCCATCAGCCAATCAGAATATTCCTACCTTAATTCCGATTGGCTGATAGAATCCTATCAGCCAATCGGAATTCGAGGGACGCCATCTTGGATGACATCATTTAAAGGAACCGTCATTCGTCGTTCAGTCGTCGGCCAGGATGGATGTTCCGCGTCGGAGGTCTTCAGGATGCTGCCGCTCCGTTCCAGATGGATGTCGATAGAAGATGCCGCCTGGATGAAGACTTCAATCGGATGGAAGACCTCTTCTGCCCCGCTTGGATGAAGACTTCTACCGGATCATGGACATCTTCAGCCCCCCGCTTGGGCTTGGATCAGGACATCGGAGGAGCTCTTCAGGACCGATCGGTGAACCTGGTATGGTGAAGATAAGGTAGGAAGGATCTTCAGGGGCTTAGTGTTAGGTTTATTTAAGGGGGGTTTGGGTTAGATTAGGGGTATGTGGGTGGTGGGTTGTAATGTTGGGGGGGGTATTGTATGTTTTTTTTACAGGCAAAAGAGCTGAACTTCTTGGGGCATGCCCCGCAAAGGGCCCTGTTCAGGGCTGGTAAGGTAAAAGAGCTTTTAACTTTAGTAATTTAGAATAGGGTAGGGCATTTTTTATTTTGGGGGGCTTTGTTGTTTTATTAGGGGGCTTAGAGTAGGTGTAATTAGTTTAAAATTGTTGTAATATATGTTTGTAGATATTTTTTTATTTTTTGTAACTTAGTTCTTTTTTATTTTTTGTACTTTAGTTAGTTTATTTCATTGTAGTTATTTGTAGATATTTTATTTAATTAATGTATTGATAGTGTAGTGTTAGGTTTAATTGTAGGTAATTGTAGGTATTTTATTTAATTAATTTAATGATAGTATAGTGTTAGGTTTAATTGTAACTTAGGTTAGGATTTATTTGACAGGTAATTTTGTAATTATTTTAACTAGGTAACTATTAAATAGTTCTTAACTATTTAATAGCTATTGTACCTGGTTAAAATAATTACAAAGTTGCCTGTAAAATAAATATTAATCCTAAAATAGCTACAATGTAATTATAATTTATATTGTAGCTATATTAGGATTTATTTTACAGGTAAGTATTTAGCTTTAAATAGGAATAATTTATTTAATAAGAGTTAATTAATTTCGTTAGATGTAAATTATATTTAATTTAGGGGGGTGTTAGTGTTAGGGTTAGACTTAGCTTTAGGGGTTAATACATTTATTAGAATAGCGGTGAGCTCCGGTCGGCAGATTAGGGGTTAATAATTGAAGTTAGGTGTCGGCGATGTTAGGGAGGGCAGATTAGGGGTTAATACTATTTATTATAGGGTTATTGATGCGGATTAGGGGTTAATAACTTTATTATAGTAGTGCTCAGGTCCGCTCGGCAGATTAGGGGTTAATAAGTGTAGGCAGGTGGAGGCGACGTTGTGGGGGCAGATTAGGGGTTAATAAATATAATATATGGGTCGGCGATGTTAGGGCAGCAGATTAGGGGTACATAGGGATAATGTAAGTAGCGACGGTGTCCGGAGCGGTAGATTAGGGGTTAATAATAATATGCAGGGGTCAGCGATAGCGGGGGCGGCAGAATAGGGGTTAATAAGTGTAAGGTTAGGGGTGTTTAGACTCGGGGTACATGTTAGGGTGTTAGGTGCAGACGTAGGAAGTGTTTACGCATAGCAAACAATGGGGCTGCGTTAGGAGCTGAACGCGGCTTTTTTGCAGGTGTTAGTTTTTTTTTCAGCTCAAACAGCCCCATTGTTTCCTATGGGGGAATCGTGCACAAGCACGTTTTTGAGGCTGGCCGCTTGCGTAAGCAACTCTGGTATCGAGAGTTGAAGCTGTGTTAAAAATGCTCTACGCTCCTTTTTTGGAGCCTAACGTAGCCTTTATGTGGACTCTCAATACCAGAGTTATTTTTATGGTGCGGCCAGAAAAAAGCCGGCGTTAGCTACGCGGGTCTTTACCGACAAAACTCTAAATCTAGCCGTTAGTGTTTATTTTTATTTTACAGGCAAGTTTGTATTTATTTTAACTAGGTAGAATAGTTACTAAATAGTTATTAACTATTTACTTACTACCTAGCTAAAATAAATTCAAATTTACCTGTAAAATAAAACCTAACCTGAGGTACACTAACACCTAACCTTAAACAATTAAATAAATTACATAAATTAAATACAATTACCTAAATTACAAAAAAACAAACACTAAATTACACAAAATAAAAAATAAATGATCAGATATTTAAACTAATTACAACTAATCCAGTAGCCCTATCAAAATAAAAAAAGCCCCCCTAAATAAAAGAAAAACCCTTGCCTAAACTAACAATAGCCCATAAAAGGGCCTTTTGCAGGGCATTGCCCCAAAGAAATCAGCTCTTTTAAATGTAAAAAGAAATATAAACAACCCCCCATCTTCAAGACATCCGACGCGGAGCATCCTCTTCAAACGAAGTCTTCTTCCCAAATGAATGTTCCTTTAAGTGACATCATTCAAGATGGCGTCCCTTGAATTCCGATTGGCTGATAGAATTCTATGGGGAAAAAATCCTATTGGCTAATCCAAACAGCCAATAGGATTGAGCGTGCATTCTATTAGCTGAGTGGAACAGCCAATAGAATGCAAGTTCAATCCTATTGACTGATTGGATCAGCCAATAGGATTGAAGCTCAATCCTATTGGCTGATTGCATTAGCCAATAGTATTTTTTCACCTTTAAATCCGATTGGCTGATAGAATTCTATCAGCCAATCGGAATTCAAGGGTCACCATCTTGGATGACGTCACTTAAATGAACATTCATTAAGGAAGAAGACTTAGTTTGAAGGGGATGCTCCGCTCCGGATGTCTTGAAGATGGACCCACTCTGCGCCGGATGGATGAAGATAGAAGATGCTGTCTGGATGAAGACTTCTGCCCATCTGGAGGACCACTTCTGCCGGCTTGGATGAAGACTTCTTTCGGCTTCGTTGAGGACTTCTCCTGGCTTCGTTGAGGATGGATGTCCGGTCTTCAAAACTGTAAGTGGATCTTCGGGGGTTAGTGTTAGGTTTTTTAAGCGTTTATTGGGTGGGTTGTAGTTTTAGATTAGGGTTTGGGCAATAGAAAAAGAGCTAAATGCCCTTTTAAGGGCAATGCCCATCCAAATGCCCTTAAAAGGGCAATGGGGAGCTTAGGTTTTTTTAGTTAGGATTTTTGTCTGTAAAATAAAAATAAACCCTAAGCTAGCTACAATGTAACTATTAGTTATAGTTATATTGTAGCTATCTTAGGGTTTATTTTATTGGTAAGTATTTAGTTTTAAATAGGAATTATTTAGTTAATGATAGGAATTTTTATTTAGATTTATTTTAATTATATTTTAGTTAGTGGGTGTTAGGGTTAGACTTAGGTTTAGGGGTTAATAAATGTAGCATAGCGGCGGCGACGTTGGGGGTGGCAGATTAGGGGTTAATAAATATAATGTAGGTGTCGGCAATGTTGGGGGCAGCAGATTAGGGGTTAATAAATATAATGTAGGTGTTGGCAATGTCAGGGGCGGAAGATTAGGGGTTAATAAGTGTAAGATTAGGGGTGTTTAGACTCGGGGTTCATGTTAGGGTGTTAGGTGTAAACATAAATTTTGTTTCCCCATAGGAATCAATGGGGCTGCGTTACGGAGCTTTACAATGCTTTTTTTTCAGCCGTTTCTCCCCATAGATGTCTATGGGGAAATCGTGCACGAGCACGTAAAACCAGCTCACCGCGGCTTTCAGCAGCGCTGGTATTGGAGTGCGGTATGGAGCTCTATTTTGCTCTACACTCACTTCTTGCCTAATAACGCCGGGTTTATAAAAACCTGTAATACCAGCGCTATAGGAAAGTGAGCGGTGACAATAACGTGCAAGTTAAGACCCGCACCCCTCTTACCACAAAACTCGTAATCTAGCCGAAGGAATATTCAGCAAGTGAGGGGAGATTCTGTTAGGACATTTAAAAAATGATCACACCCCCTTCAAACACAATAAAACTACATTATAAATTCCCATGGGAATAGGGCCCTAAATCTCTCCTGTATTTTTCAAAAATTTGTCTTGTCTCTTACAAGTATTGTATTATTGATTTACTTATATCAATTGTACCCATGGACAGCGCTGCACAAAATGTTGGGGCTTTATAAATAAAGTATAATAATAGTAAATACACCACTGTCTGTTTAAAACTCTATGCCTATGTCATTTTTTTAGGCTAAAATTAAAGTTTCTCTTCTACACTATGAATATAGAAACAAAGAGAGGGTCCCAGAAGCCTTTAGTATTCTTAAATCTAGACTGGGTTCCCTAAATCAGAGATGCCTCAGAACGCCACTTCAATTCAGTGCATTTTATTATATCGCTTCCCTATTTTATATACTGTGCTGTTATAAAGTAATGGTTCTTTCATCTGCATTTTATCTCTTAGCTGTAAATTTTAATAGTTACTTAGGTCTATGGCGCTCATGGAAGTTTTAGCAGTGTACGGATTGGATACACTATAAAGATTAATGCCCAAGAATTTACATTGCTATAATGCTCTCTCTTTTCAAAGCACTCTGCAGTTCTGTTTTGCACAGAAAACTAAAATATATTTGGCAAGTTAAGTTTTGCAAGCTGTGTAAAAAAATAAGTGTATTTATGGTATGGCATCTATCTCTTTAGGGTGGGAAAACATGCTAAATGGCTCTTAAATTGCTGTGAGACATTAAAAACCCCCATCAAATCACACTTAACTGAGTTGATCTTCAATATAAAACTAATAAACAAACTACTGCATTATTGGTTAGATTCAGCACCACTATAATATTATGAATATTTATACCTTCAAGAGAAAAAAATCAACATCACATTTAGACATGGACTGACACTCTATGTACAATCTCTTCTGATCTATTAAGGCTATTGCATGCTCTACCATTAATTTACACTTCAAAATACATGCGGCTAGATTACGAGTTGTGCGTAAGGGTTAAAAAGCAACGTTGAGAGGTCCCAATAATGCTTTTTAACACCCACTGCTATTACGAGTCTTGAAATGACAGGCTCACTGCTCACTTTTTTGGCCAGACTCAAAAATACCACAAATCCACTTATGTCAATTGTGTATCCTATATTTTCAATGGAACTTGCTTAACTCCGGTATTACGCGTCTTCCAAAAAGTGAGCGGTAGACCCTCTCCTGTCAAGCCTGGTACCGCATTTAAAAGTCAGTAGTTAAGAGTTTAATGGGCTAACGCCGTAGCATAAAACTCTTAACTAAAGTACTAAAAAGTACACTAACACCCATAAACTACCTATTAACCCCTAAACAGAGGGCCCCCCACATCGCAAAAACTATAATAACATTTTTAACCCCTAATCTGCTGAACCGGACATTGCCGCCACTATAAAAAATATATTAACCCCTAAACTGCCGCACTCCCGCATCGCAAACATTAGTTAAATATTATTAACCACTAATCTGCCGGCCCTAACATCGCTGCCACCTACCTACATTTATTAACCCCTAATCTGCCAACCCCAACGTCGCCGCAACTATATTAAATGTATTAACCCCTAAATCTAACTCCTATTTAAAACTAAATACTTACCTATAAAATAAACCCTAAGCTAGCTACAATATAACTAATAGTTACATTGTAGCTATCTTAGGGTTTATTTTTATTTTACAGGCAACTTTGTATTTATTTTAGCTAGGTACAATAGTTATTAAATAGTTATTAACTATTTAATAGCTACCTAGTTAAAATAAAGACAAATTTACCTGTAAAATAAAACCTAAACTAAGTTACAATTACACCTAACACTACACTATAATTAAATGAATTCCCTAAACTAACTACAATTAACTACAATTAAATAAAATTATCTAAAGTAGGAAAAAAAAAAACACTAAATTACAGAAAATAATAAAATTAAAAAAGTTTTTTAAACTAATTACACCTAATCTAATCCCCCTAATAAAATAAAAAGCCCCCCAAAATAATAAAAAGCCCCACCCTATACTAAATTACAAATAGACCTTTAAAAGGGCCTTTTGCGGGGCATTGCCCCAAAGTAATCAGCTCTTTTACCTGTAAAAAAAGTACAATACCCCCCAACATTAAATCCCACCACTAGTGGCACTAAATAGTAGGTCTATAAAGCAGGACAGTAGCAGGGTAAAAAATATGCCTGAGAAAATGGCGTATTAGCCGAGAAACGCATTGCATTTACAGGGGGCTTGACTGTATGCCCCTAGTTCACTCCTTTGTACTTTTATTTTAATTTGTTTTTAATAAATAGTATTTTTTAATTTGTAAAAATACTCTTGTGAGTGATTGTACCTGCCTGCACCTGCTTGGAGTGGAACTTAACACATAGTTGTCTGCCACTTTTGGATATTGCATCCTTAGGAAAAGTCCCTTGGTGGTGAGCTGACACACCTTACCATAATATGCCAGCTTGCTCCTACTAGCACATAAGTGTGCTCATCTAACATGTGAGTACCCAATCTTCCTTTGTGCTAAGTTAAACACCATATACTTTGTGATCTGCACAATTTGGTTCTTTTCCTGTGTTTTATCTTCCTACTAAAGTTAATGGGCTCCATGTACGAAGCAGCGAAAGCTGCTCCGGAGCCTTTGCGGGGCAGGTTCGCATATGCGAGCCTGCTTCCTGCAATGTAAGAAGCAGCGGTCATTAGACCGCTGCTTCCTACACCCTACGCCACCTCTTAGGTGGCGAAGCAAAATCACCGAGAGCTCGCTCGCTCTCGGTGATTGACAGCCCCTTTAGTCGCATGATTGGTCGCACGACTGAAGGGGCTGGCATTACACACTCCGCTGAGTGTGTAATGATACATATGAGCAAGCGGATCAATAGATCCGCTGCCCGTGTGTAGCGGAGGCGGGCGGACAGCTTCGCGAGTTAAGAAGCTGTCCGCCCGCCTCTTAGTACATGGAGCCCAATAACTGATATCCTCTGTGGGTGAGCTGTCACACCTGTTAAAATCTGCAGCCTGTCCCTACAAGCACATAGGTGGGCTGTAGAGCCTTGTGAGTACCCATTTGGCTTTTTTCTGTGGCTTTGTGCTTATTTGATGTTACTACACATGAGGCGCCCCTTTGTTTTGTCTTTTACTTAGTATCTCTGGACCATTGTTGGTGAGGAGGAGGCTGCCATCGTTTGGAAGAAAGATACACTTTTTAATCTGAAATTGAACTTTCCTTTAATATGCCAAATTGCTGGCAATTCTTTCTAATTGTATATTTATATGCTCATATCATTGAGGTTATTACTAGCCATTTATTAGCGCTCACCCTTTTGTTGTGTAGAAAGTCAAAATAAAACTTGCATGATTCAGATAGAGCATGTAATTTTAAGACACTTTTAAATTCACTTCTATTTTCAAATGTGCTTCGTTCTCTTAGTATCCCTTGTTTAAAAATGAATATGCACATATCATACACTAGTGTGAGCTGCTGCTAATTGGTGCCTGCACACATTTGTCTCTTGTGATTGGCTAAAAAGACATTTTCAGCTTCCTGTCAGTAGTGCAATGCTGTCCCTTCAGCAATGAATAACAAGAGAATAAAGAAAATTTGATAATAGAATTAAATTGGAAAGTTGTTTAAAATTGTATGTTCTATCTGAATCATATAAGAAAATGTTGGGGTTTACTATCCCTTTAAAGGGACATGGAACCCAAAATTTTTCTTTCATGATTTAGATAGAAAGTTGTTTAAAATTGTATTCTCTATTTTACTTCTATTATCTAATTTGTTTAATTCTATTAGTATAATTTGTTGAAGGAGCAGCAATGCACTAATGGTTTCTAACTGAACACACTGGGGAGCCAATCACAATATATATATATATATATATATATATATATATATATATATATATATATATATATATATATATATATATATATATATATATATATATATATATATATATATATATATATATATATATATATATATGCAGCCGCCAATCAACAGCTAGAACCTAGTTTCTTTGCTGCTTCTGAACTTGCCTAGATAAACCTTTCAGCAAAGGATAATAAGAGAATGAAGCAAATGAAATGATAGAAGTAAATTGGAAAGTTGTTTAAAATTGTATTCTCTATCTGAATCGTGAATGAAAAATTTGGGGTTTCATGTCCCTTTAAGGAACACAGTCCTGCATTAACTCTCAATTGTTTTTTGTAAATAATTATCACTGGTTAGTGTGGAATTTATTATATATATTTTTTCACAGAAGGAAAGTCAGACAAAGTTAGATATATAGAAAAACAGACAGTACATAAAGATAGACTGACAGAAGATAGATAGATAAATGATAGATAGATAGATAGATAGATAGAAAGTAATAGCACAATATCTAAGATATATTGAAAATTAGAGTAACAGTGTTATTGATAGGTGTAAATGAAAATGTATAATTGGTAATAAACATACTAGAGTAGGTGGACTATCTGTTAAAAAGTTAGCCTGTCATTGGCGGTCAAGTGTAGCTTGCCTACATCAACACATAAATGCAGATTATATTTTTTATAAAATATCTAATACTTAATACCAAACCTTCCAACAGTTAATCTTAGATAAAGCTCAGTTTGTATGTTTGGGTAGTGTGAGATCCCACTGAGACCTCTTTAAAAAATTCTACCCCCAATAAAATTACTTGGTTCTTCACATAAACACATAGCATAATCAGGCACCAGGGCAATTATAAATGTAAATCTATTTATGGATGGGAAGTTATAATTTACTGCTTGTGCACTTGATTTACATAAATAACTCTATAAAAGAGTTGGAAACAACAGTATCTGGAAAACACCTACTCAGTCAAAAATATATCCTACTTGTGCCTTTTTGTATAAGTGCTTTTCAAATTTGGGGTCTGATTATTTCTGATCATGTTTATTGGCTGTACACCGACTTCAAAAGCCAAAGACAAAATGTTCGAAACCCACAGATCTATCATTAATACACATGGGTCAAGGATCTGATGACAATAGACTTGTCCTATTTTTGATACTAAATAAATCATCATTATCAATGTATAAATAGAAAAACATGAATAAAACATATCTACAAAATATTGACAGTAAAATCAATACAGATATAAATACCAATGTATACCTATCAGTAATTGACAATAAAAACATGTTTTAATTAAAAAAAAATAAACGCAACTGTATCCAATTACAAAAACACACACACTCTATTAACCTAGTTAACCTACTATAAAGCAAAGCACTCACTTCCAGGGATCATGCTGCATGTTGTCAATGTTTCTGATTGGCTGTGAAGGTGATAGGGATGTGATTTAAGGTAAACAAATTGTGAATCTGCCATTTTAGATTTGCATGGATTCTGGGTCATTGAGAAAATAAATATGTCAGATAATTAAGCAAAAAAGTATTTTCAACAGATCCAACTTTGAAAATTAAAAAAAAAAAAAAGAAAGCTGTCAAAAAAGTGTTTTCTGATTGATTGGAATAACCATGTGAAAATATTAAAAATATATAGGGAGGTTGGCATAGTATCAGTGAGAGCAACATTTCTCAGTTACTATTTTGTGAAAATGAGACTGAGCTCCAAAATTATTTCAGTCCAACAAATTACAAGGAGGATGGGAGCTCCGATACCACTTGCAGCTGTCCAGAGCTGTGATAAAACAATATATATATACACAAGTATATATGAAAGTTGAATCCACAGTAAAAAAAAAAAAAAAAAGACTAAATCAGCGATGACACAAATGCTCACAATTATTTTTATTTTTTTTCACGAAAATTAAATTAAAGAGACACAGTAGTCAGAACTAAACTTTCATGATTCAGATTGAGTATGACAGTTGTGCTCATTCTTTTTATAGGTACACTTTCTGTGGCATCAAAATCTACTGAGCATGTGCAAGAGTGCAGAGTGTACATGTATATTAGTTTGTAATTGGCGGATGGCTGTCACATGATACAGTGGGCATAAATAGAAACAATCTTTGAATTTCTCATAAAAAAAATCTACTTATAATTTGAAAATCAGAGTAAGTGCTATTGTATTGCCTTTTTATTGTGCATTTTGGGAATTATGTAATTCTACTGTATATAACGGTCCTTTAGGCTAACGCTATTTTAGCTGGTATTAAAAGTAACATAATGTGCATTTCCCAGGGGAAACTAAGCTCACTGGCTGATAAGAGCAACTTCTACAGCTCTATTGGTGGATACGGTTATCTCCTTAACCAGTAGACATGTGCGTTTCGATTCGTTCTGAATCGAAATTCGGCCAAATTTGTTAAATTTGTTAGATTCGGATCGATTCAAATTTCCGAATTACGGTAGTACCGAATCTACCGAATAAATCCGAATTAGTTTGGATTTATTCGTTACATTCGGATGGCCATGGATTACACAAGTATTGTACAGTATATTAGGTTATATCACTCTGCTATGGGTTACACCTAATATACAGTACATAATACTAGTCTAATGCACAGCACATCCCACCTAACACATACCAAATTCCGAATTTCCGAACTGAACCAAACTGAATCCAGCCAAATTTATTCGAATCCGAAACAAATTCATTCAAATTTTTCCGAATTCTAATTGAAACTGAAATTCTAAAACATCCAAATCAAATTTTTTGGACATGCACAAGTCTATTAACCAGCATAAACAATGTTGGTTCTATTCAGAAGAAAATTTGTTTCCTAGAAAGAAAACAAAAAATCTAAATATACTCTTTTAGAGGGAAAAAATACTTTAATTTCCCTATAATGTGTACTGAGATTTTATTTTTCTTAATGCAGACAATCCAAGGAGACTGAAAGTTACTGACTTGGAGACAAGAGCAATTGATCTTGGATAGATGAGAATTAATTACTAACCATGGAACATAGACAAAGTATGCATCTGGTACCTTTTAATACAGTACAGAAACATATCTCCCTGTGTATTTTTCAGTTTCCAATTAATCAGATCAATATGACAGTACATCTTTATAATAGAAGACCTACACAAAATGGACTATGAAGCATTTTAACAATCAAATCTTACCAACATCAGAGGTATAACATAAGATGCATGTGTTTTGGTGTAAGTTTTTTTCTTCTTCCAGTGCTTATCTTTTTAATAGTGTTTACTGCTCTTATCTCGTTGTTCCTGTAAGCTGTATTGGCAAGATGCTCCTTGAATATTTTAATGACATTCAGATGGAATGTGTAGGTACAGACAAGCTTTTTAGTAAATGAATGAAGTGTCTATCTTTGTACACAACTACTTCAGAAGTTATATAGAAATGCCAAATACACATACATTATTATTATACTTTATTCAGAAAGCGCCAGCATATTACACATCCATGCCACCCACACACAAACGGCTTGAATTTTACATTGACATAGACACACACACATACACATACATAAATGCATACACCAGTACATGTGAGTGCACACACATATACACACAAGCAAGTACAAATCCACACACACACACATATACACAAACACATAGAAACACATGCATGTACACTGCCACAACAGCACCCACACAAAAACACATACACCAGCATGCATAAGTACACACACACTCATGCACATACACATGTGTGTACACACACACCAGGACCCACACAAACACATACACCAGAACGTGTGGACATACATACGCACACACACACACACATACACACGCAAGTACACACACACAAACATGCACATATATATATAAAGAGCTATAATTCTCCGCTTATACATATATACACATATAGATATAAGGCTTGAAATTTCCACGTTTACATAGTTGCCGTTAAAAAGGCTGCATTTACATAGATACCATTAATGAATTATCGTCCACCATAAAAAGTAAAATTTTCTCATTTAAAACGTAGGGCTAGATTACAAGTGGCGCGCTCTTTAGCTCTCTCGCTCAAGCATTAAAGTAGCTAGAAGTAAGCTATTTACAGGTGACGAGAAGTGTGTGTATTACAAGTTGAAAGTAAAACGTTTTGCATAAGCTCTAACCCAATGAGTGCTAAAAGCTGAACATTGAATATTGTAACCACATTAACGCATTCCCCCTAGACTACAATGGAGCAAGAAAAGTGGAAAAAAGCCTAACACCCTTACTTGCGCTCAAACTCTTTATAGTCCAGAGTTGCAGAACTTACTGTACATACTTCATTTATAAAACCTCACTGTACAAAACGCGACTACAAAAATACTCTGTACAGAGTACTACAGACCATGATTTCAAAACCTCACTCACACTGTACAAAATAAGGTTTTAAACAAACAATGCTGAACAACAAATACTTAACTTTCGGTCACCACAACACATTTGCAAAGAGAAACCTTCTTTCTAATAAATAAGAATACTGTACTTTAAAATCTTGAAAATGCACAAGTATCAAATAAAAGGGACGATTGCAATAATGGGTTTGCTAAAAATAATTTCTTGATGTTACGGTGAGGATTTCTGGTTTATCACAGTTTCTAAAGATGACAGCTGTATGGAATATCACATATATGTATATACATCTACATAAGTAAATATTAGTCATGCCCACTACTTACTGACTATAGAAAATCAATCATGGTCTCAATCTGTCTTGTAAATGCAATGCTTGCAAGGTTGTTACAAAATACAAGATACAATGTGTAAAATAAAATAATTTAGAGCACTGGTTTTCAAACCTGTCCTCAGGCCTCTCCAACAGGCCACATTTTGAGAATGTATGAGCTGGAGCACAGGTAAAATAATCTGCTGATTAGTAACCATGGTTATTTTACCTGCTATCATCCAAGGTAATTCTGAAAACCTGACCTGTTGGGGAGGTCTGAGGACAGGTTTGAAAACCAGTGATGCAGAGGAAACCAGATGTATGCTAAATAAAAGTGCAGAGTTCAATATGATTGACATAAAATATTAGTGTCAGATATTATGTTCACCATCCCTGTTGCATGTGAATTGGCAAATTTTATTGTTATTTTGTTGCTTTCAAATGTCATTTTAGGATTTTACAGTGAAAATAGCACATCATTTTCCCTTTTTTTATATTTCTATGTGAAGGATGCATGTGATTATGACTTTTTTTAGCTTGTCCGATGTCACTTTAGCTCTCACTTGCATTTAAGTATTTCATTATAAAATGACACAATTATGAGTCATCTGAATAGCTTTCATTTGGTATTATTAGAATATTTCAGTGTGAACAATATGTGACTTTAACATTTGATTTGTCAGATATCATTTCTGAAGTTGAAGTCTGCTGTGAAAATGGCATGTGATTGTGACTCTGAAATTTGATCATTCAGACTCATTTTCATTCTCACTTTTTATATCAGTATGAAGATTGTGTCACTGTCAGTGACTTTGAGATTTAAGACAGTCAAATTTCATTGTAGCTTTCAATGTAAATATGTCTGTTTGTGACTAATATTTGAATTGTCTGATGTCATAGCTATTGTAGGGTAATAATGACATGTAACTGTGACTTTGACATTTGAGTTTTCATATGTTATTATTGTTGTGAGTTAGTATTCAAGTTTAAAGTGTGAAAATGAAATGGGAATTTTGATATTTGGCTTGTCAGATTTCATTTTAAATTAACTCGCACTACCAATACCTGATAGTCAAAACGGAAGTCACAAAGAGACAAAAAAAATCACAAAGATCTCCTTAGAGAGCAAGCCTGCAACATCAGGACTTTGAAATTGGCCTCAAAGTATTACATTCCAAAACACTGCTATGTTGCAGACTACAAAAAATGTGAATCACTGTCCTATATTGAAAATACTAACTCTAACAGTGATACAGCTCTAACATTAAAAGCAAAAGGCTACATTAATGCTTTCAATTGACTGACCATGAAATACAGTTTTCATATATATATATAATTACATGATGGAAAACTTTATTCTGTTGGTTGAGGATATTCACTGCACAAAGGAATGGTTAAAGGAGCATATAACACAATATTGCATAATAACAAGGGCACAATAAAAAGACAATGCAAAAAGCTTACTCTCAATTTCAAATGAGTAGATTTTGTTCTGACAAATTTCAGTTATTTTCCTTCCCCCTGCATCATGTGACAGTGATCAGCCAATCATAAAATAAACTCTTGCACATGCTCAGTAAGAGCTGGTGCCTCAGAAAGTGTACATAGAAAAAGATTATGGACCAGTTTGAAAATATGAGTAAATTGAAAAGTTTACAATTGTGTGCTCTGGGGTCAATTTATCAAAAGTTAGGCAGACAAGGGTGGACATCTCCACCCCTGTCTGCCCAGATCACAACTAGCAAGCAGCAATACGCTGCCCACATTTATCATTGCATAAGCCAATGCTTGTACAACTTTGCAGGGGGATTGAAAAACGCCATTTAAGAGTTGGCAAACAGCTTAAGAACCACTGGTCTGATTACCGCTGCTTCTTAACTATGGGTGGCTGCAGCTGATAAAAGGCTCCAAAGCTGCATTTTCAGCAACATAAATGGAGCCCTCGATCTGAATCATGAAACTTTTGTTTTTTACTTTAGTGTAACCTTAAGCTCTGATGAGCTTTCTGTTTATTGTATCTATACACCTGATACGTGCCAGCAGCATTACATGCATTAGCTCTAAATCAATGGAACACACACAGGAGGATGGGAGGAAAATCTACAGTATACAGCAAACTGCAATGGTTCTTTTTACCTGACATGCTGTAAATGGTTTGATCCTCCAGAGAAAAGGAGGGATGTCAAGAACAGATATTTGAATGCTAAAGGTATTCCCCTTGAAATGAAGCAACTTTGGCTCTTCCAGCAGTTGTCCTCCTTGATGCCTTTCATCGCAAAGCACTTCCTATAACAGGAAGAAAAAAAAAAGCAGAAATCAATAAGAGGATGAACCTACATGGTTTTAGGAGGTGTCTGAGTGGCATTTTGAATAATGTCATATTCCTTGGCAAGCCATATTAAAAAGATCATAAAACTGATATAAAGACAAAAGAATAATGCTATTAGTGTCGAGACCAGCCACATTTTATTCAGACTGCCTTTTAGCTGTAATGGAATGCCAGCAGAATCCTAATAATTTTCATAGCTCGGAGAATCTCCACTTTATTTCTGTACAGAATTGATTACATAAAACATAAAGAAGTTAAACCTGATATACTATGTAACATCAAAATCCATATACTGTACCTTAGTTTATTATACCACATATATTATTAACTGTTTCTTGCGCACATTACCAACAATCATATTTTTAGCTATTTAACAAAGACACATCTAAGCATGTACTGCAAGGCATCTCTAAACAAATTAAATATGAAACCTAACATTTAGCTATTCCTATAATTTATTTCTTTCTTTCTTTCTTTCTTTCTATATTTTCTAGATTTCTTTCAATGTGTGTCTGTCTATCTGTCTATCTAATGACAATTTATTTTAAATGCAGGTATCATATAGGGTAGAAATTAAAAACCCAAGTTTTGTTTTACCCCTCTCCCCGTATGCAGATTGCAAACACTCCTGAAAAAATGACTGCATCACTCTACTCAGGAGCATATACTGTGTGTGTGTATATATATATATATATATATATATATATATATATATATATATATATATATATATATATATATATATATATATATAAAGCACATATTTAGTATTTGTTATTACTCAGTTTATTTGTTGGTGTTGGACATTTTGTACTTTTTTGTTGGGATGTCTCACACAATCTTTTTATCATTGCCCCCCTATACAGTTGATTAATTTATATATAAGATCACCACATGTTTCTATACATATATTTTCCTTAGGAGTTTAGGATGATTGAGACAGATATTCTAGGGATTGACCATTTATATACATGTGTTATGGAGGTGTACTGTATGGACCCTCTGGGGGTGTCCATTGATTCACATACGTTATATGTTAGACACTATGTGCTATTTCTTATTCATTTCTTTTTTTCTTTGGTCTATAGTTCAGGCATGTATTGATTCCTTGCATGGGGGGGTAGATGTGTGTCAGCCTCAACCGATTGGCAATGATATTATTCCTAACCTTTGCCATCAGCTGATTTGTATATTTTGTTGCTATGGGAACTAGTAACTTAGTGAGACACAGAGCTTTTTGTTTACGCCACGGCAGGGTGCCGTGAGGAGCGGGTCCCTCGTAACAATTAAGTGCTTCACTGCAACTGAAATAGACTGGACCATGTAGATAAATATTGAATTAGAATAATTGGGTTTGAACTAGCCTCAGTAAAGTGTAAATTGTTTTGTGTCAGCTATTAACAAAGTGGCGATCGTAATATTCCTAAATCTTTGCCACCGGCTGTTCTGTGTGTATTGTTGCTATGGCAACTAATAACCTAGTGAGGCATGGCGCTTACTGTTTACGTCACGGCATGGCCATGAGGAGCGTGTCCCCCGCTACAACTTAGTGCTTCATCGCAACTAGAATATACTGGAACAGGTATTTAAATATTGAATTAGAATGATAGAGTTTGAACTATCCTTAGTAAAATAGTATATACGTATACCGGAGGTAATATGATGTTTCTGTGAACCTTAATTATGGCTGTATGGTTTAGCTCAATTACGATCCTCAGATGTTATGTTATCTGGTGTCCATCTAGGCTGTTAAACATAAACACTATGAATCACTAGACACTGCACTAATTACATTATGTACACAGTTCACCTCAACCAGGGTGCTAAGGGACATATGTGGGATAGATTTATATGTATCACGATTTTGAGATGATATTATTGTGTGATGCCATTACAATACAGCACATTATGAGAATGAATGTATTTTTCACATGTAATTTTTCACATGAAATGCTCTCTGTAATATGTTGGGTATTTTTATGCTTATATAGAGCTCTTCTGTTATTGCACTGTGCACTAGGCTCTAGTTAGTCAGTACTTGTTTATTGAGGATCACCATGACAACTGTTTTTGGCGCAATTTTTTCAATGGCGGAGGGGCTTATTTTGTTTAAATTTTCAGTTGAATGCAGTTTTTGTTTGTCTGAGGAAGGGGAGTGTGTCCCCGAAACGTCACGCTTGATTTATTAAATATTCACTAAAAGACCAGAGAGTGCTTTCCTTCATTTATATACATATCTGCTAGCACCCTGGCATTTAAAACTTTGGAAGTGAGAGTGCTCTCTTTGAATCAATATATATATATATATTTTTATAAGTGAAGAACGTAGGAATTTGAAGTACAAGTATTCCTCATGCACCTTCGGCTTTAGCACAATTGTTCTAGCACAGTTTACGGTTAGAGCTCGAGCGATAAACAGAAAAAGCTTTCTTTAGCGCACCCTATAGAAGACTATGGGGCCCATTTATCAAGCTCCAGATAGAGCTTGAGGGCCCGTGTTTCTGGCGAGCCTGCAGGCTCGCCAGAAACAGCGGTTATGAAGCAGCGGTCTAAAGACTGCAGCTCCATAACCCCGTCCGCCTGATCTGAGCACGATCTGCTGGCGGCGTTGAGCGATAAAAAAAATGATCTCTCCACTTGTAATCTAGGACAAAGACTATTAAATGCAAAAGAAAAAATACATAATAGCATGAAGACCACACAATTCTTGTTGTTAAGGTAGTTAGCTGTATTTAATTTTTTAAAACTGTTTTTAATATTTCTCAAAAACTTATTTCCATATATAGAATAGTAGTCCTGAAACAGTAAATAAAACCCTAAAATAAGTTGACAGTTTATGTTATTAATATTTACTTTTCATTATTTTAAATCTGCATTCAAGAATACTTACGAACAAGTGACGAACATATGATGTAGGTTAATGCCTCAACAGTAGGTATGGGCGAATGTGTTTATATTCGAATTTGAATGTTAGAATGAATGTTATTGTAGAAATTCGATTTACAAAAAACAATGTTGATAAGAACGAATATTCTTAAAAAGTCTATTATCGAATGTTATTTACAGTTTTCAAATGTCACATTCGAAATTGAATATTACATTTTATAAAACACAATTGTAGACTAGAAATACTATTTTGAATTTGAATGTCACATTCAAATATTACATTTATAAAACACAGTATTAGAATAGAAATACTATTTCGAATGTTACATTCAAATTTGAATGTAGCATTAGAATATTACATTTATTAGACACAGTTGTAAACTAGAAATACTATTTCGAATTCAAATGTGACATTCAAATGTGACATTCAAATTCGAATGTGACATTCAAATTCGAATATTAAATTTATAACACACAGTATTAGACTAGAAATTCTATTTCGAATTCGAACGTGACATTCAAATTCGAATGTAGCATTCAAATTCAAATATTACATTTATTAAACACAGTTGTAGACTAAAAATACTATTTCAAATTTGAATCTTACATTTGAATTTGAATGTCACATTCGAATTCGAATATTAAATTTTGAAATTGAATGAATACATAGCTAAACATTCTATTATTCAAACAAATATTTTTGAATTTTATTGAAAAGTTCGAAAACAAAAATTTTGAAAATAGAATGTTATATAAAGATTCAAAATTTGATTTGAACAAACCAATGTATCCAAATTTGTTTTAAATTTTGAATTTTTAGAAACATTCGCCCATCCCTACTCAACAGGTATAAATATATTGACTATAGTTGACACCTCAAAGATGGTTCTGCAAATTTAAAATTTTATGAGCAAAATGACATTTAATATTTCCTAAATAACAATATCCCTATTATCATATATGCCACTCTTGTAAATATGGAGAGAAAGCTAAAATTTGCATTTCTAAAATGCATTGAGGGATCTCACAGCACTGATGAGACAACCAGAGATTTAGATCACCGGGCCCATAGTGTGATAAAGGGTGCTGAATCTAAAAGTTGTCTTCCCAAGTCGTTTGAGAGTCCTCAAAGTATTTGCAAGATCTCTTAGATATTCTCAACAGAAAACAGGGCTTTAGAAAATCAGGACCATGATTTGGGGACATTCCTCAATTTAGATGATGCAGTTTCTTATGTATGGTCACTCAGTACACTATTTTAGGGCAACACACAACACTGTAAAACCAATTCCAATCTTTTCCAAACATTGTGCTGCAGAACTCTGGCAGTCAAGGGCTTAAAAGATATCCATAAAAAAAAAGGGAAGGAAGTGGACAGTAATAAAGCACTCTAGTCGCCCTAATCAGTACATGATACAAGTAGGAAAAGCCACCAAGGAGAGAATATAAATTAAAACTTAACATTTAATAATAGCATGAATAAAAAGTATGGACAAACTGTGTAGTTGTAAATAAAAGTTACATTAAAAATAAACACATAAGGATGAGTACCAGTAATACTGAGTTACCAAATTAGGAATCAAATAAAGGCAATGGCAATCCCTCAGGACCGTACGAACCAGAATACTCTTCACGGACTGCACAAGAGTTTAAGTACAAAAGAGGATTGACCTCATACCAATAACTTCTAAAAAGTGCAGCACTGGAGCGGTAAGTACCATTCTGAGACTAAAAGGCCAAAAGCTGCAACACAATACCACAATATAAGATAGTTACCAAAGTAATAACAAAGATACTATAGTGAGCACTATAATGAGCAACATAATATGGGTATTACTGGTCTCTGTAAGTGCCTGATGCGCATTTCGCCTTGTCTCGGCTTTATCAAAGGCTTTAAAGATAGTAGATTGTAACTATCTTATATTGTGGTATTGTGTTGCAGCTTTTGGCCTTCCAGTCTCAGAACAGTACTTACCGCTCCAGTACTGCACTTTATGCAGTATTATTGGTATGAGGTCAATCCTCTTTTGTAGTTAAACTCTTGTGCAGTCCGTGAAGCGTATTCTGGTTCGTACGGTCCTGAGGGATTGCAATTGCCTTTATTCGATTCCTAATTCGGTAACTCGGTATTACTGGTACTCATCCTTATGTGTTTATTTTTAATGTAACTTTTATTTACACCTACACGGTTTGTCCACACTTTTTATTTATGCTATTATTAAATGTTAAGTTTTAATTTATATTCTCTCCTTGGTGGCTTTTCCTACTTTTATCATGTGCTGATTAGTGCAACTCGAGTGCTTTATTACTGTCCACTTCCTTCTCTCCTGCTTTACACCACACCAGTATTGTTATGAAGGTTTTCATCCTCCTGAATTGCTAAGGGTGTTTTTTTCAACCCTGGCAACTAAGTAATTTTGTCTATGGGGTACTAATAGATAGATTTCCCTATAACTTATATTATTCCCTTAAAAGATATCCCCCTATTTAATTGACCATCGTCAATAACAGATTCCAATTGTAAAGCCTCACTTTTCTGTAAGACAAACTTCCCCACCTCATTTATTCAAGAAACAAGATGTGAGGGGTCCCCATGCTGGTAAAAATCAGGACAGGTTTCTAAAATTTTCTTTGGGTTTTATACCTATCACAAAAAAGGCTCTGTGTAACAGGAGGCAGATAAAAAAAAATCTATTAGATATTTTGTATGTTCTTCATCATATTTATTATTCACTCACATTTTTCTAATTTTTAACACTTAGGTTATCAAACAGTCCAGTGTGCAGTACAAATCTCTATTTCTGAAAGACTTATTATTAAAGGGACAGTCTAGGCCAAAATAAACTTTCATGATTCAGATAGAGCATATAATTTTAAACAATTTTCCAATTTACTTTTATCATCAATTTTGCTTTGTTCTCTTGGTATTCTTAGTTAAAAGCTTAACCTAGGAGGTTCATATGCTAATTTCTTAGACCTTGAAGCCCACCTCTTTCAAATTGCATTTTAACAGTTTTTCACCACTAGAGGGTGTTAGTTCGCATATTTCATATAGATAACACTGTGCTCATGCACATGAAGTAATCTGGGAGCAGGCACTGATTGGCTAGACTGCAAGTCTGTCAAAAGAACTGAAAAAAGGGGCAGTTTGCAGAGGCTTAGATACAAGATAATCAAAGAGGTTAAAAGTATATTATTATAACTGTGTTGGTTATGCAAAACTGGGGAATGGGTAATAAAGGGATTATCTATCTTTTAAAACAATAAAAATTCTGGTGTAGACTGTCCCTTTAAGTTTAGATTCTGTATTCCTAAAAAAGTTAAATACATTCCAACAAAAATCATTGCATTTAAATTTTAAATAGAAACTCTTTTACATTTTCAGGAAAAATACCTTTAGTTAAAGCTTTTTTCACTGCAAGCTTTAACTGTGCATAGTCACAGATATACTACATTCATCAGCCTTTTAACAGTGTGCTGCCAAGAGAGCAGTGGGTGACAGTTGATACAAGGGAGTAGATTTATTAAAAGTCAAGTGGACTTTATTCGATATAGCGAATCATGTCTGCTCGACCTTGCTAAATGCTGACAGAATACGCCATCGGCCTTTAACATTGCACACGCATTTCTGGCAAAATGCTTGTTCAATGCCGCCCCCTGCTCACTGGTGGCCAATCGGCCACTAGCAGGGGCTGTCAATCATCCTGATCGGATCGGGATGATTTCAACCCGCCACCTAAAAAATGACAGACAAGTTAAAGGACCTGTAAATACAGTAGATTTACATAGTTAACAAATGCATGATACAAATACAATGCAATAGCACTTAGTCTGAACTTCAAATGAGTAGTAGATTTTATTTGTGACAATTTTAAAAGCTATATCTATTTCCATTCCCCCTGTACCATGTGACAGCCATAAGCCAATCACAAATGCATATACATTTATTCTGTGAATTCTTGCACATGCTCAGTAGGAGCTGGTGACTCAAAAAATTAAATATAAAAAGACTGTGCACATTTTGTTAATGGAAGTACATTTGAAAGTTGTTTAAAATTGCTCTATCTGAATTATGAAAGTTTAATTTGACTTCTGTCCCTTAAAGGAGCAACAAGGGGCTGTCAATCATTCCGATCGGATCTGGATGATTTAAATAAAACACCTAAAAAGTGGCGGACAAGGTAAGGACCGCTGCTTCTTAACTTCTGTTTCAGGTGAGCCTGAAACGGTGGGGAGCCCAAGGTGTCAATAGCTCTCTGAACAGATATTTTAAAATGCTGGTGCTTGAATGATACCTAGATGTGCTTCATGTGTCTGTACACAGTAAAAGCTCTAACTGAAACAGTAATATGTACTAGAAGCATTTTTGCAAATACACATATATTGCAAATGTGCTTCTATGAAAAATAAAAATTCACTAATCAGCATTTCATTTTGGCTGGAATGTACTTTTAATGAACTCTATTGGATTGAAAGATCATCGTATTGCTTTGTATATGTGTATATTGACAATGGAATATTTATATTTAAGAAAAGCAAAAAATGTAACGCTGACTCAGTTTGATTCTTTTAATTTAAGATTACTATTTTAGGTAAAAAATGTACTTACTCTGGTTGAGGCCAGTGCAATGACAATTGGAAATATTATGTTCAACATAGACTACATGCATTTACTAAAGGTGCTGCAGCTTATTGGTCAATGTTCTATTTATTATATGATCAGTTGGAGCATGGTACTGACATAAACAATACTTTAAGCTTAGTAAGTATTTTACAGCATCTTAACAATAACAATTTAAAAAGGACAGTTTTTTGTGAATGAGATTATCCAGATATTTGTCATGTAAGGGCTAGATTTTTCCAATAATTTTATCATAGGGGGTTACTTCATTGATACATCCCAAAGAAAGATCTGTGGAAATAATTTGAGTTGTAGCAACCACATTGAATTGATTTAACCAACTTTATTTGCAGACTAACAAATAGGCATAGTCACATCAGGGCCTAAGTGCTAGAGGGGCCTATCAGCCAGTCTATACATAGGTGTGTACCAATGTGGTCATTAGTTGTGTACATATACTTATCATTATACTGTGCAGCATACTTATCCGAGCATGCATATTCATCATATGTATACAGAGCAATGTACTAATCAGGGCATAGTGTATAGAGTGTATAGTGAATAGAAACTCACATCATTATACAGCACAGTGCCAGTGTATATTATAAAATGCAACATCCTCATTATTAGTATGTATGTATATATATAAAAAACATTTTACAGAGAACCATGTATACCAATACTATTCCTTATTACTAAGTTACCTTTTATTCACACTTTATCTTGAGAGTGCTTCCATTTTACCATCATTATGTTAAAATGTTATTCATATATAATGTTATTCATATATATATATATATATATATATATATAGGTATACTGTATATTCTAAAAAACATTTTACAGAGAACTATGTATACCAATACTATTCCTTATTACTAAGTTACCTCTTATTCACACTTTATCTTGAGAGTGCTTCCATTTTACCATCATTATGTTAAAATTTTATTCATCGTGTTGATATAAAGGTGAAACAAACACACAACAGTGCATTTCAAAATCTATTTTGAAATTTATATATATTGTTTTCAAAAATGCTGTTTTGAAAAGTTATAAAAGATTTTGTTCTTGTCTCATTCACGTGACCATCTGGTACTCAGAGCATTTGCAAGTTGTAAGAATATATATATATGCTGACACCATTTTGTCACTACTCATACATTTTATTTTAGACTCCATTTTAAGATGAGTTTATTATATTTCATTGTAAGGTAGTTATTATGTTGTGAGAAAAATTATGAAGCTGAACACTTTAGCTCAATAATTTGTCCAATGGCCTTGCTATGTCCTGGCGATGCGCCTGGATACACTGTTATATAAAACTGTTAATTTCTCAGTACAACTCCTTTTTATTCCTTATATGCTTTGTTACAAGCATACTGTGTAAGATGGTGTGGCTAGAATTATGTCATTGTATAACCCCATATACTGTAACCATTGTCTATAAAAGTCTGTGATGCCTTATAATAAACAGAACAGTGATTAGACTTTACATGCTACATGTCTAAATACTGTTTACTAAGATCTTGCCAAGTAACCCATCAAGTTCCAGGTGAAGGTGTAGAATACTGCTAAGTGTCAATTGATACCCCCGGTTATAAGATAATGCCTAACAATTTTGGTGTCAGAGCATGGGATTCACACAGGGGTAAGTAGATAAGGGTTTTTATTCTGCTTTTCACTCTGTGAATCTAAACCCACAGTCTGGACGGCGTTAGTGATATATAAAGGGTTAAAGTCCCTTTATAAGGGGTTAAACTCCCCTTGACATGTTTGAGTCCTGCCATTAAGCATGGGGTTGCATAGGTTTGAGTCCTAGAGCAATTTATAGTGAAAATTATAGTGTGAGTTATTAAGCCTCACTTAATTTGTTTGCAAGTTAGTGTCTTGCGATAACGGGAGTTAATTATTTCGCTTTAAGGGTTTAAGGGTTAAAAGTCCCTTATATAAGCATATAATATTGTTTAGTTTAAATATCACTGGAGCTGAATGGTCACTTGATGCTTGTTGCTTAATTACTTATTTCATTGCCATATTGTGTTGTGAATGTGGGGTCTGTTCAAAGAGCTTAGTGATAAGTGCCATAGCTGTTTGTTGCATACTGTGCTCATGGGAAAAGTTCCTGACTCCCTGTACATAATGTTGTAATGTGACATGACAGGATGTATCTTGGAAAATAGCTTGGTATGTGAAACCCCTTTTTTGTTGTATGGTCTTTGCAGTAATGAAACAGAGATTCTCTGTATTTTATCTGTAAGAAGTGTTTGTCTGATGTTTCACTGTGTCTCATGTTACGTGCAAACGGTTTACTCCCCGCTAAATATCTGAGGATTTATTATCGTGTCTAAAAATAATTTGTTTACATCTCAATTTGCTGGGAAATGGCCATTTTTAGCAAGTTCTGATAAGTTTAGATACATTTTAAATTTGGTGGAGAGTTTATCTTGTCTTATTTCTAATGTCCCTGATATGTTTGAAAAAAATATGTGTTCCTTAAAGAGAGAGAACGCTAATAAAATATGTTTTCTGTGTCTTTAAAGTTTGATGTATGTTAAAATTGCTGAATGTTGGGAGGGAAATATTTAAGGTATGCAAGTTGAGATGAGTGTGTATTTCTCACAATGGCGGCAAAAGCTGACCGTGATGCTTTTTTATCTGTGTTTTCTGACTTAATTATTCAGGCTAGAGCTGTGTGTGTATCAGTGTTTCTTAGCTAAAAAATATTGATGCTGTAATGATTTGCTTTAAGTGTTATTGCTGTAACTTCATTTTAAAGTCATGTAATAATAAAAATGTGTACACTATGGCCTCTAGTTATCAACGTGTCTACTTTACCTGCCTTCGCCGCCCCAATACGCCCGCCTAAGCTCGCCTACCATCGCAGACCTGACAAATTTCGCCAAAGTTATCAATAAAGCTGTCAAAAAGCCGCACACCAAGTACGGGGCAATGAGCAGCGGACTGTGATAGTTATCACTCATCTGATCTCGCTGCTCTTCGGCTTTTTTACAGCTTTATTGACAAGCTGTCACTAAGCACCCACACTAACTACACTGTTCTACCCCCTATACCGGCGCCCCCGGAGCCCCCTGCAACTAAATAAAGTTATTAACCCCTAAACTGCCGCTCCCGGACACCGCTGCAACGATAATAAATGTATTAACCCCTAAACCGCCACTCCCGGACACCGCCGCCACCTACATTATACTTAGTAACCCCTATAATGCCCCCCTATACCACCGCCACCTATAATAAAGTTATTAACCCCTATCCTGCGGATCCCGGATCTCGCTGCAACTAAATAAATAGTTTAACCACTAAACCGTCGATCCCGGACCCGCCGCAAACTATATTAAACTTATTAACCCCTATCCTGCCCCCCCTACACCGCTGCCACTAATAAAATTATTAACCCCTAAACCTAAGTCTAACCCTAACACCCCCCTAACTTAAATATTAATTAAATCTAAATAATATTTCTCTTATTAACTAAATTAATCCTATTTAAAACTAAATACTTACCTTTAAAATAAACCCTAATGTAGCTACAATATAAATAATAATTATATTGTAGCTATCTTAGGATTTATTTTTATTTTACAGGCAACTCTCAATTTATTTTAACTAGGTACCATAGCTATTAAATAGTTATTAACTATTTAATAGCTACCTAGTTAAAATAAAGAGAAATTTACCTGTAAAATAAAAACTCACCTATGTTACAATTACACCTAACACTACACTATACGTTAATAAATTAATCCTATTTAAAACTAAATACTTACCTGTAAAAACACAATTTATGCTTACCTGATAAATGTATTTCTCTTGTGGTGTATCCAGTCCATGGATCATCCATTACTTGTGGGATATTCTCATTCCCAACAGGAAGTTGCAAGAGGACACCCACAGCAGAGCTGTAATATAGCTCCTCCCCTAACTGTCATAGCCTATCATTCGACCGAAAACAAGCCGAGAAAGGAGGAACCATAGGGTGCAGTGGTTACTGTAGTTTAAATTTAAAAATTACCTGCCTTAAAATGACAGGGCGGGCCGTGGACTGGATACACCACAAGAGAAATAAATTTATCAGGTAATCATAAATTGTGTTTTCTCTTGTAAGGAGTATCCAGTCCACGGATCATCCATTACTTGTGGGATACCAATACCAAAGCTAAAGTACACGGATGAAGGGAGGGACAAGGCAGGAACTTAAATGGAAGGAAGCACTGCCCGTAAAACCTCTCTCCCAAATATAGCCTCCGAAGAAGCAAAAGTATCAAATTTGTAAAATTTTGAAAAAATATGAAGCGAAGACCAAGTCGTCGCCTTGCAAATCTGATCAAAAGAAGCCTCATTTTTAAAGGCCCAAGTGGAAGCCACAGCTCTAGTGGAATGAGCTGTAATCCTTTCAGGAGGTTGCTGTCCAGCAGTCTCATAGGCTAAGCGGATTAAGCTTCTTAGTCAAAAAGAAAAAGAGGTTGCCGAAGCCTTTTGACCTCTCCTCTGTCCAGAGTAGACAACAAATAGATGTTTGACGAAAATCTTTAGTAGCTTGTAAGTAAAACTTTAAAGCACGGACCACATCCAAATTGTGTAACACAAGGATGGAACAACAATCTCTTGATTGATATTCTTGTTAGATACCACCTTAGGTAAGAACCCAGGTTTGGTACGCAGGACTACCTTATCCGTATGAAAAATCAGATAAGGAGAATCACATTGTAAGGCAGATAGCTCAGAGACTCTACGAGCCGAGGAAATAGCTACCAAAAAAAGAACTTTCCAAGATAACAGCTTGATATCTATGGAATGAAGAGGTTCAAACGGAACTCCTTGAAGAACCTTAAGAACCAAGTTTAAGCTCCATGGTGGAGCAACAGGTTTAAACACAGGCTTGATTCTAACTAAAGCCTGACAAAATGCCTGAACGTCTGGAACATCTGCCAGACGCTTAACTAGCTGACAATCCTTTTTCCAAACCTTCTTGGAGAAAAGATAATATCCTAGCAATCCTGACCTTACTCCATGAGTAACCCTTGGATTCACACCAATAAAGATATCTACACCATACCTTATGGTAAATTTTCCTGGTGACAGGCTTTCGTGTCTGTCTTAAGGTATCAATAACTGACTCGGAGAAGCCACGCTTTGATAAAATCAAGTGTTCAATCTCCAGGCAGTCAGCCTCAGAGAAATTAGATTTGGATGGTTGAAAGGACCCTGAAGTAGGAGGTCCTGTTTCAGAGGCAGAGACCATGGTGGAAAGGATGACATGTCCCCCTAGATCTGCATACCAGGTCCTGCGTGGCCACGCATGTGCTATCAGAATCACCGATGCTCTCTCCTGCTTGATCTTGGCAATCAGTCGAGGGAGCAGAGGAAACGGTGGAAACACATAAGCCAGGTTGAAAGACCAGGGCGCTGCTAGAGCATCTATCAGTGTCGCCTTGGGATCCCTGGACCTGGATCCATAACACGGAAGCTTGGCGTTCTGGCGAGATGCCATGAGATCCAGTTCTGGTTTGCCCCAACGATGAATCAGTTGTGCAAATGCCTCCGGGTGGAGTTCCCACTCTCCCGGATGAAAAGTCTGACGACTTAGAAAATCCGCCTCCCAGTGCTCTACACCTGGGATATGGATAGCTGATAGGTGGCAAGAGTGAATCTCTGCCCAGCAAATTATTTTTTAAACTTCTAACATCTCTAGGGAACTTCTTGTTCCCCCTTGATGGTTGATGTAAGCTACAGTCGTGATGTTGTCCGACTGAAATCTGATGTACCTCAGAGTTGCTAACTGAGGCCAAGCCTGAAGAGCCTTGAATATCGCTCTTAGTTCCAGAATATTTAATGGAAGGCGAGACTCCTCCTGAGTCCACTATCCCTGAGCCTTCAGGGAGTTTCAGACTGCACCCCAACCTAGAAGGTTGGCATCTGTCGTAACAATTGTCCAATCTGGCCTGCGAAAGGTCATACCTTTGGACAGATGGACCCGAGATAGCCACCAGAAAAGAGAATCCCTGGTCTCTTGGTCCAGATTCAGTTGAGGGCACAAATCTGTGTAATCCCCGCTCCACTGACTGAGCATGCATAGTTGCAGCGGTCTGAGATGTAAGCGTGCAAACGGCACTATGTCCATTGCCGCTACCATTAAGCCGATTACTTCCATACACTGAACCACCGAAGGGCGTGGAATGGAATGAAGAACCCGGCAGGAATTTAGAAGCTTTGATAACCTGGACTCCGTCAGGTGAATTTTCATTTCTACAGAATCTATCAGAGTCCCTAGAAAGGAAACTCTTGTGAGTGGGGATAGAGAACTCTTTTCCTCGTTCACTTTCCACCCATGCGACCACAGAAATGCCAGTACTACGTCCGTATGAGACTTGGCAATTTGGAAGTTTGACGCCTGTATCAGGATGTCGTCTAAATAAGGGGCCACTGCTATGCCCCGCGGCCTTAGGGCCACCATAAGTGACCCTAGAACCTTTGTAAAGATTATTGGGGCTGTAGCTAATCCCAAGGCAAGAGCTACAACTGGTAATGCCTGTCTCAAAAGGCAAACCTGAGAAACTGATGATGATCTTTGTGTATCGGAATGTGAAGATAAGCATCCTTTAGATCCACTGTAGTCATATATTGACCCTCCTGGATCAGTGGTAGGATGGTACGAAGCGTTTCCATCTTGAACGACGGAACTTTGAGGAATTTGTTTAAGATCTTTAGATCCAAAATTGGTCTGAAGGTTCCCTCTTTTTTGGGAACCACAAACAGATTTGAGTAAAAACCCTGTCCCTGTTCCTCCTTTGGAACTGGACGGATCACTCCCATAACTAGGAGGACTCATACACAGTGTAAGAATGCCTCTCTCTTTATCTGGTGTGCAGATAATTGTGAAAGGTGAAATCTCCCTTTTGGGGGGGAAGCTTTGAAGTCCAGAAGATATCCCTGGGATATAATTTCCAACGCCCAGGGATCCTGAACATCTCTTGCCCACGCCTGGGCAAAGAGTGAAAGTCTGCCCCCTACTAGATCCGTTCCCGGATAGGGGGCCGTTCCTTCATGCTGTCTTAGAGGCAGCAGCAGGATTTTTTACCTGCTTACCATTTTTCCAGGTCAGGTTTGGTCTCCAGACCGTCTTGAATTGAGCAAAAGTTCCCTCTTGTTTATTATTAGAGGAAGTTGATGCCGCACCTGCCTTGAAGTTTTGAAAGGCACGAAAAATAGACTGTTTGGCCCTAGATTTGGACCTGTCCTGAGGAAGGGCATGACCTTTTCCTCCAGTGATATCAGCAATAATCTCCTTCAACCAGGCCCAAATAGGGTCTGCCCCTTGAAGGGAATGTTAAGTAGCTTAGATTTTGAAGTCACGTCAGCTGACCATGATCTAAGCCATAGCGCTCTGCGCGCTTGTATAGCAAAACCAGAATTCTTAGCATCAGAATAAAAGAATTGGCTAGCTTAAGTGCTCTAAGTTTGCCAAGTATGTCATCCAATGGAGTCGCTACCTGTAAAGCCTCTTCCAGAGACTCAAACCAGTATGCCGCAGCAGCAGTGACAGGGGCAATGCATGCAAGGGGCTGTAGGATAAAACCTTGTTGAATAAATATTTTCTTAAGGTAACCTCTAATTTTTTTATCCATTGGATCTAAAAAAAAAAAAAAAAAGCACAACTGTCCTCGACAGGGATAGTAGTACGCTTTACTAGAGTAGAAACTGCTCCCTCCACCTTAGGGACTGTCTGCCATAAGTCCCATGTGGTGGCGTCTATTGGAAACATTTTTCTAAAAATAGGAGGGGAAGAGAACGGCAATCCTGGTCTATCCCATTCCTTATTAATAATTTCTGTAAACCTTTTAGGTATTTGGAAAAACATCAGTACACACCGGCACTGCAAAGTATTTATCCAGTCTACACAATTTCTCTGGCACTGCAATGGTATCACAGTCATTCAGAGCAGCTAAAACCTCCCTAAGCAACACGTGGAGGTGTTCAAGCTTAAATTTAAATGTAGAAATATTAGAATCAGGTATCTTTCCTGAGTCATTAACATCACCCACTGACTGAAGCTCTCTTTCCTCAGCTTCTGCATATTGTGAGGCAGTATCAGACATGGTTCTTAAAGCGTCAGAATGCTCTGCATTTTGTCTCACCCCAGAGCTATCTCGCTTACCTCTAAGTTCAGGTAGTCTGGCTAATACCGCTGACAGTGTATTATCCATGACTGCCGCCATGTCTTGTAAAGTAAACGCTATGGGCGCCCTAGATGTACTTGGCGCCATTTGAGCGTGAGTCCCTTAAGCGGGAGTCAAAGGGTCTGATACATTTTTTAAAGACAGAAAATGATCTTTATTGCATAAAATGAGATCAGTACATTTGGTACACATTCTAAGAGGGGGTTCCACCATGGCTTTTAAACATAATAAACAAGGAGTTTCTTCTATGTCAGACATGTTTATACAGAATAGCAATGAGACTAGCAAGCTTGGATAACACTTTAAATCAAGTTAACAAGCAAATATAAAAAACGGTACTGTGCCTTTAAGAGAAACAAATTTTGTCAGAATTTGAAAAACAGTGAAAAAATGCAGTAAATAAAATGAAATTTTTACAGTGTGTATAATAGGCTAACAGAGCATTGCACCCACTTGCAAATGGATGATTAACCCCTTAGTTCAAAAAACGGATAAAAAAAACGAAATAAACGTTTTTTTAACAGTCACAACCAACTGCCACAGCAAGCTGTGGCCCTACGTTCCCCAATAAACGACTTTGGAAAGCCTTTGGGCCCTTTAGAGGTGTCCTATAGCATTCAGAGGGCCTTTGAGGGAAGCTAGATGTCACAGTTTGTAATTTTAACTGCACCAACTGTAACTTTTATACTACAACAGTGGAAATTGTTTCTAGTCAAAATTTAAGCCAGCCATGTGGAAAAAACTAGGCCCCAATAAAGTTTTATCACCAAAGCATATATAAAAACGATTAAACATGCCAGCAAAAGTTTTATATTGTAAATATCATAAGGGTATTACCCCTGGGAGTAAGCATGATACCAGTCGTTATTAAATCACTGTATTCAGGCTTAACTTACATTAATCCGGTATCAGCAGCATTTTCTAGTGTTTTCCATCTCTAGAAAAAAATATAACTGCACATACCTGATAGCAGAATAAACTGCACGCCATTCTCTCGCTGAAGTTACCTCATCTGTGTAATCCCCTCAGACATATGTGAGAATAGCAATGGATCTTAGTTACAACCTACTAAGATCATAGAAACCTCAGGCAGATTCTTCTTCTATTTACTGCCTGAGATAAAATAGCACAACTCCGGTACTATTTAAAAATAACAAACTTTTGATTGAAGAAAATAAACTAGCTATATTTAACCACTCTCTCCTACAACGTCCTTGCTTGTTGAGAGTTGCAAGAGAATGACTGGGTATGACAGTTAGGGGAGGAGCTATATTACAGCTCTGCTGTGGGTGTCCTCTTGCAACTTCCTGTTGGGAATGAGAATATCCCACAAGTAATGGATGATCCGTGGACTGGATACACCTTACAAGAGAAATAAACCCTAAGATAGCTACAATGTAATTAATAATTACATTGTAGCTATTTTCGGATTTATATTTATTTTACAGGTAACTTTGTATTTATTTTAGCTAGTTAGAATAGTTATTAAATAGTTATTAACTATTTAATAACTACCTAGCTAAAATAAATACAAAATTACCTGTAAAATAAATCCTAACCTAAATTACAATTAAACCTAACACTACACTATCATTAAATTAATTAAATAAATTACCTACAAATAACTACAATTAAATTAAATAAACTAAACTAACTAAAGTACAAAAAATAAAAAAGCTAAGTTACAAAAAATAAAAAAAATAAGTTACAAACATTTAAAAAAATATTACAACAATTTTAAGCTACTTACACCTAATCTAAGCCCCCTAATAAAATAACAAAGCCCCCCAAAATAAAAAAATTCCCTACCCTATTCTACATTAAAAAGTTACCAGCTCTATTACCTTACCAGCCCTTAAAAGGTCCTATTGCGGGGCTTGCCCCAAAGAAAACCGCTCTTTTGCCTGTAAAATAAAAATACAAACCCCCCCAACATTAAAACCCACCACCCACATACCTCTAATCTAACCCAAACCCCCCTTAAATAAACCTAACAATACCCCCCTGAAGATCATCCTACCTTGAGCCGTCTTCAGCTAGCCGACCACCGATGGAACCAAAGAGGAGATCCGGAGCGGCAGAAGTCATCATCCAAGGGGCGCTGAAGAAGTCTTCCATCCGATTGAAGTCAACATCCAGGCGGCGCTGAAGAGGTCTTCCATACGATAGAAGTCTTCATCCATGCGGCATCTTCAATCTTCATCCATCCAGAGCGGAGCCATCTTCAGAAGAGCCGACGCGGAGCCATCCTCTTCTTCCCAACGAATAACGACGAATGAAGGTTCCTTTAAGGGACATAATCCAAGATGGCGTCCCTTCAATTCCAATTGGCTGATAGGATTCTATCAGCCAATCGGAATTAAGGTAGGAAAAATCTGATTGGCTGATTGAATCAGCCAATCAGATTGAAGTTCAATCCGATTGGCTGATCCAATCAGATTGAGCTCGCATTCTATTGGCTGATCGTAATTTTAGTGTTTATTATTTTTGGTAAACTTAGATTTTTTACATTTTTCGTAGGATTTGCTTTTTTTTGTTACAATTTAGATTTTTTTATTAGATATTTTAATTGGTAGTTTTTTTATTTTATTAGATTAGTTATGTTAGGTTAATTTATAGTTTTTATTTATTTAAATAGAGTTATATTGTAATTTTAATTTAAAGTTAGGGGGGTGTTAGGTTTAGGGGTTAATAGTTTAATAGTTTAATTGAGTTTTTTGCGATATGGGGGGCCGGTGGTTTAGGGGTTAATACTTTTATTTAGTGGTGGCGATCTCGGGGAGCGGTCGAATAGGGGCTAATAACTATTTTAGTGGTGGTGATGTCGGGGAGCTGTGGATAAGGGGTTAATATATTTAAATAGTGTTGGCGATGTGAGTAGGCAGCAGATTAGGAGTTAATAGGTTTATTTTTATTTTATTTTTATTTTTTTTATTGAGGTTGCAATAAGCAAATCACAAAACAAAAAGAAAGTACAACATACTCAGGCCTAGATTTAGAGTTCGGCAGTAGCCGTCAAAACCAGCGTTAGAGGCTCCTAACGCTGGTTTTGGGCGCCCGCTGGTATTTGGAGTCAGTGATTAAAGGGTCTAACGCTCACTTTTCAGCCGCGACTTTTCCATACCGCAGATCCCCCTACGCCATTTGCGTAGCCTATCTTTTCAATGGGATCTTTCTAACGCTGGTATTTAGAGTCGTTTCTGCAGTGAGCGTTAGAGCTCTAACGACAAGTTTCCAGCCGCCTGAAAAAAGCAGGAGTTAAGAGCTTTCTGGCTAACGCCGGTTTATAAAGCTCTTAACTACTGTACCCTAAAGTACACTAACACCCATAAACTACCTATGTACCCCTAAACCGAGCTCCCCCCACATCGCCGCCACTCGATTAAAATTTTTAACCCCTAATCTGCCGACCGCCACCTACGTTATACTTATGTACCCCTAATCTGCTGCCCCTAACCCCGCCGACCCCTATATTATATTTATTAACCCCTAACTTGCCCCCCACAACGTCGCCGCAAGCTACTTAAAATAATTAACCCCTAATCTTCCGACCGCAAATCGCCGCCACCTACGTTATCCCTATGTACCCCTAATCTGCTGCCCCTAACATCGCCGACCCCTATGTTATATTTATTAACCCCTAATCTGCCCCCCACAACGTCGCCGACACCTACCTACACTTATTAACCCCTAATCTGCCGAGCGGACCTGAGCGCTACTATAATAAAGTTATTAACCCCTAATCCGCCTCACTAACCCTATCATAAATAGTATTAACCCCTAATCTGCCCTCCCTAACATCGCCGACACCTACCTTCAATTATTAACCCCTAATCTGCCGACCGGAGCTCACCGCTATTCTAATAAATGTATTAACCCCTAAAGCTAAGTCTAACCCTAACACTAACACCCCCCTAAGTTAAATATAATTTTTATCTAACGAAATAAATTAACTCTTATTAAATAAATGATTCCTATTTAAAGCTAAATACTTACCTGTAAAATAAATCCTAATATAGCTACAATATAAATTACATTTATATTATAGCTATTTTAGGATTAATATTTATTTTACAGGCAACTTTGTAATTATTTTAACCAGGTACAATAGCTATTAAATAGTTAAGAACTATTTAATAGTTACCTAGTTAAAATAATTACAAATTTACCTGTAAAATAAATCCTAACCTAAGATATAATTAAACCTAACACTACCCTATCAATAAAATAATTAAATAAACTACCTACAATTACCTACAATTAACCTAACACTACACTATCAATAAATTAATTAAACACAATTGCTACAAATAAATACAATTAAATAAACTATCTAAAGTACAAAAAATAAAAAAGAACTAAGTTACAGAAAATAAAAAAATATTTACAAACATAAGAAAAATATTACAACAATTTTAAACTAATTACACCTACTCTAAGCCCCCTAATAAAATAACAAAGACCCCCAAAATAAAAAATTCCCTACCCTATTCTAAAATACAAAAATTACAAGCTCTTTTACCTTACCAGCCCTGAACAGGGCCCTTTGCGGGGCATGCCCCAAGAATTGCAGCTCTTTTGCCTGTAAAAAAAAACATACAATACCCCCCCCCCAACATTACAACCCACCACCCACATACCCCTAATCTAACCCAAACCCCCTTAAATAAACCTAACACTAATCCCCTGAAGATCTTCCTACCTTGTCTTCACCATCCAGGTATCACCGATCCGTCCTGGCTCCAAGATCTTCATCCAACCCAAGCGGGGGTTGGCGATCCATAATCCGGTGCTCCAAAGTCTTCCTCCTATCCGGCAAGAAGAGGACATCCGGACCGGCAAACATCTTCTCCAAGCGGCATCTTCTATGTTCTTCCATCCGATGACGACCGGCTCCATCTTGAAGACCTCCAGCGCGGATCCATCCTCTTCTTCCGACGACTAGACGACGAATGACGGTTCCTTTAAGGGACGTCATCCAAGATGGCGTCCCTCGAATTCCGATTGGCTGATAGGATTCTATCAGCCAATCGGAATTAAGGTAGGAATATTCTGATTGGCTGATGGAATCAGCCAATCAGAATCAAGTTCAATCCGATTGGCTGATCCAATCAGCCAATCAGATTGAGCTCGCATTCTATTGGCTGATCGGAACAGCCAATAGAATGCGAGCTCAATCTGATTGGCTGATTGGATCAGCCAATCGGATTGAACTTGATTCTGATTGGCTGATTCCATCAGCCACTCAGAAAATTCCTACCTTAATTGCGATTGGCTGATAGAATCCTATCAGCCAATCGGAATTCGAGGGACGCCATCTTGGATGACGTCCCTTAAAGGAACCGTCATTCGTCGTCTAGTCGTCGGAAGAAGAGGATGGATCCGCGCTGGAGGTCTTCAAGATGGAGCCGGTCGTCATCGGATGGAAGAACATAGAAGATGCCGCTTGGAGAAGATGTTTGCCGGTCCGGATGTCCTCTTCTTGCCGGATAGGAGGAAGACTTTGGAGCACCGGATTATGGATCGCCAACCCCCGCTTGGGTTGGATGAAGATCTTGGAGCCAGGACGGATCGGTGATACCTGGATGGTGAAGACAAGGTAGGAAGATCTTCAGGGGATTAGTGTTAGGTTTATTTAAGGGGGTTTGGGTTAGATTAGGGGTATGTGGGTGGTGGGTTGTAATGTTGGGGGGGGGGTATTGTATGATTTTTTTTACAGGCAAAAGAGCTGCAATTCTTGGGGCATGCCCCGCAAAGGGCCCTGTTCAGGGCTGGTAAGGTAAAAGAGCTTGTAATTTTTGTATTTTAGAATAGGGTAGGGAATTTTTTATTTTGGGGGTCTTTGTTATTTTATTAGGGGGCTTAGAGTAGGTGTAATTAGTTTAAAATTGTTGTAATATTTTTCTTATGTTTGTAAATATTTTTTTATTTTCTGTAACTTAGTTCTTTTTTATTTTTTGTACTTTAGATAGTTTATTTAATTGTATTTATTTGTAGCAATTGTGTTTAATTAATTTATTGATAGTGTAGTGTTAGGTTAATTGTAGGTAATTGTAGGTAGTTTATTTAATTATTTTATTGATAGGGTAGTGTTAGGTTTAATTATATCTTAGGTTAGGATTTATTTTACAGGTAAATTTGTAATTATTTTAACTAGGTAACTATTAAATAGTTCTTAACTATTTAATAGCTATTGTACCTGGTTAAAATAATTACAAAGTTGCCTGTAAAATAAATATTAATCCTAAAATAGCTATAATATAAATATAATTTATATTGTAGCTATATTAGGATTTATTTTACAGGTAAGTATTTAGCTTTAAATAGGAATCATTTATTTAATAAGAGTTAATTTATTTCGTTAGATAAAAATTATATTTAACTTAGGGGGGTGTTAGTGTTAGGGTTAGACTTAGCTTTAGGGGTTAATACATTTATTAGAATAGCGGTGAGCTCCGGTCGGCAGATTAGGGGTTAATAATTGAAGGTAGGTGTCGGCGATGTTAGGGAGGGCAGATTAGGGGTTAATACTATTTATGATAGGGTTAGTGAGGCGGATTAGGGGTTAATACATTTATTATAGTAGCGCTCAGGTCCGCTCGGCAGATTAGGGGTTAATAAGTGTAGGTAGGTGTCGGCGACGTTGTGGGGGGCAAATTAGGGGTTAATAAATATAACATAGGGGTCGGCGATGTTAGGGCAGCAGATTAGGGGTACATAGGGATAACGTAGGTGGCGGCGGTTTACGGAGTGGCAGATTAGGGGTTAAAAGTGTAATGCAGGGGTCAGCGATAGCGGGGGGCGGCAGATTAGGGGTTAATAAGTGTAAGGTTAGGGGTGTTTAGACTCGGGGTACATGTTAGAGTGTTAGGTGCAGACGTAGGAAGTGTTTCCCCATAGGAAACAATGGGGCTGCGTTAGGAGCTGAACGCTGCTTTTTTGCAGGTGTTAGGTTTTTTTTCAGCTCAAACAGCCCCATTGTTTCCTATGGGAGAATCGTGCACGAGCACGTTTTTGAGGCCGGCCGCGTCCGTAAGCAACTCTGGTATCGAGAGTTGCATTTGCGGTAAATATGCTCTACGCTCCTTTTTTGGAGCCTAACGCAGCATTTGTTTGAACTCTCGATACCAGAGTTAAATTTATGGTGCGGCCAGAAAAAAACCCGCGGAGCGTTAACAGCCCTTTTACCGCCGAACTCTAAATCTAGGCCTCAGTTAGTAAATACAGAAAATTTCAAGTAATTTACAATATCGAGTGTATACAGGTATTCCAAAGAAAAAAATAAGCATTAGTAACCAACTCTAGCATATAATAGTGATTTGCCAATTTAAGTGTGAACCTTCTAATAAACTCAGGAGGCCGCTCTTGGACCTCATACATAAGTAGGAGAAGCGGGTTAGAGAAGGTTATCATGTAATAGAGGAGACCACTTTTGGGCCCCGGAATAAACCTCTTTTTTTTTTTTTCCCCTTTTTTAGAGTTAACATAAGTGTTAATACGTAGCCGACCATCCCCTATTAGCATGTGAATATTAACAGTAACAATAAAAGGAACACTTTACATGTAAAACAAGATTCATTTCAAAAGTAATTTCAAAAACCCCTCATTAGAACCCAAGGAAATGATATGGGGCTTGGAACATATAGATTATAAAGGAGTCCGAATATTCAGTATAAATTGTAAGAGAGTGTATCATCTCTGAGTTCTAGAGCAATATTAAACCATATGACTATCGTTTTAAAGTCAGTTAGTGATTCTACGAATGGTATGCAAACACATCATATTTAAAGATGTAAATTAAAAAAAAAAAAAGGAGAGAAGACAATGAGGCTAGAAGGGTGCGATTAACGCGATCACATATAACCACAGCCTGATTATGTAGCATGTTAGATGCAACGGAACAAAATAGCGGCACTAGGGTTATGCTAAAAAGTAGAATTCCCCTTATTAAGTTTATATTCAAACAGATCTGAGACAAATAGCACCTCTCCAGTATACTTACTCTTTCCACAAGGTGCATTGGCTGCAGTCATTAGGTGACACATCCATAGACTATGGAGGCCTTATATGCTAAATTACTTAAATTGGTAGATTGGAGTAAGTAAGTAAGTTCCCTGCTCAAAGGATTTTTAATGGAGACTAACCATAAAGAGCTACCCAGACATTTAATTACGCAGCTGCTTATAAAAAGGATCCTCAGATTATGATATGTGTTAGTTCATGCCACCCCGGCCGCAGGCGGCGCCCCTTACTGACTAAGAAAAAAGCCCAAGGATCATTGTCTAGGGTAACCTTAAAACAAAATATGTATACTAGTATTTCCATACGCTGGAGCTGGGAGTCTACATATAATTTTCCTAAATGATAAAATGTAATTCTAGTATGAGCAAGCCTAGTATTAGCATATTAGGAAAACCATAGCTGCTGATTGTAATATGGCCAGCATGTTGATTGACAATTTGTGGTACCGGATAAAACCAATGTTGACTACACAATGTGATCAGCACAAATGCACTAGAGGGGGGGGGGATGCCATTCTAATATTACAGTGGAATTATTGCAGTGTAAAGCATATCAATTGCAATGGTTAAGGACTGTGCTTCACCACAAACATTCACACAGTGAGGCACATATGCAGTCTTGAGCTATCTCTTGATGAAAGATCTAGGTGTTTAAACAGCAGCATTTCTCATAAGAGGTACCCTCACATATGATCATGGTGGCGATGGAAGGACAAACATATTTGATTGTGTAAAAAAAAATCCCTGATAACAATGTATTTCCAAAAACTAGCTAGTAAATCTATGGGTGCAGTTTTCGATGGGCACTGGCCTAGGTCCACATTAAAGGGATACACAGAAAAAAAAATAGCATATACTCAGAGCACTATTATAAACCCTGTATGATAGAGTGGTGTGATCCCCCATACTATTGGCTGCTGTCGAACTGGATAATAAAGTGTAAAAATAAGATATAGAGTTAAGGGCAAACCATGTAAACATTAAACTCAAAAACCTACCAGCCTTCTACTAGGGAACTAAGTGAAACAGGCCTATTGAAAGTGGTAAAAACAGTACAGGCATCTAGCAAACATACAGATTTTTAAAGGATAATATGGAGTTCCTCTGTGTTTCAAGTTCTATTACCCTCGTTAGGCTATAGCTGAAGTTTGCAGACAATTATAGGAAAGTTGATTTACGTTTTATGAATAAGTCCACAAACTTGGCAGTCAGATGATACTTGATGGGTTATATTGGTCATTTATGACTTTCAGGTGGATTTCCATAACACACTCACTGCAGATGTGTTCACACGGTAGGTGAGATTCATCAACCTACACCTGTCTTTATAATCCGGGTACTAGCCGTGTTAGCTGCACAGCCCAATGGCTGTCGCTGTGTACAAAGTGACGACCTCTGTAGATTTGATATGGCCAACAGGGGAAACATTATAAGAGGCGAGTGTCTTTTTTCCCTCTGCCTTAGACTCTCAAACACTGCCAAACATCGCGGTTTTGAGGGAATCAGCCCAGTCAGGCCGTTAATGGGGAATGATGTCAAAGGTAGCTGAAACCGTACATTTATTACCATCCTGAGTGACTAGAGCCAGGTTGGTCTTGGAGTTTTCCGGCTTTTTCATGCTTATCCTCTGGACCTCAGTCCGGTACAGCTGAATCTCTGTAGGCTCCGCTTGCATAAGAGGTGTCACACAACCAGTATCTGTGCGTTCTATAGCTCCGAAATGGTAGTAGGTAGATAACATGGGGGATCCTCTTGGCTCTGTAGTGCTTTTCACCTTTGGCACATCCGCCATAGCTGGCAGACCTGCTAACCCCGCATGTGTGGCTATCTGGGGAGATGACAGTTCACCATCTAAGGTATTTCCTGTGCCCTGATTGCCAGGTATATGTGTCAGTACCATCCGAAAAGCGCTCGAAGTAGTAGCTACTGAGGGAATAGAAAATGATTTGCGGAGTGTTTCCAAAAATTCTTCTTGGTATCGTAGGAGCAAACAGCTTATTTCTTTTAGGAGATAGGTGGGCTCCATGATAGTTATATTTGTCTCAGGGGATAGTCAGCTTTCAATTTTACAGGCAATTTCTGTTGCAGTGTTTTTGCGGTGTGTCACTGCATAATAATGACAGGAGTACTCCAGCCTCCTGCCGGGGGGTTATGTTGTAGGCCACAACCTATGTTATTCCGGTAGACTGAGTTGGGCACCAAGTCTAGGGCAATGAATGGAATCATTCGAGAGGTTTTTTTCTGCTGCAAATGATTTGGTCAAAGGTGAAGCCCAATGAAGCATTTATATGGATATTATAGGCATAGTGGAGTGAAGACCTGGAGCAGCAAACAATCCTGCGACCAAACATGGCCGCCGCCCGGAAGTTCCCCCTAATAGGTTTATTTAATACTCGCAATGTGGATGGTCGGTAGATTAGGGGTTAATAAGTTTAATATAGTTTTTTGATGCAGGAAGGCTTCGGTTTAGGGGTTAATAGGTAGTTTATGGGTGTTAGTGTACTTTGTAACAGTTTAGTTATGAGTTTTGTAAAACATTTTTGTTACACAAAATCCATAACTACTGCTTTCAGATGGCGGAATAGATCATGTCGGTATAGGCTGTAACGCAAGCATTTTAGCCTCACCGCACAACCTGTAATACTGGCGCTATGGAAATCCCACGCAAAAACATATTTTTTTGAGTGCAGGATTAACGTTGGGTTGCAGGCTAAAATGCTTGCTGTATAGTTATACCAACACGACTCCCAATAGTGCATTCCTGTTTTATGCTGAAATTGCCATTTTTTCAGTGTTAAAAGCCGCAACCTAAAACTCGTAATCTAGGTGTAAATGATTTTTGAGTTTTTCATATTTAGGTAAATCTGTACAGATAAAATTCCATAGTGCACTCTCCAAAAGATTGAATGATGCTGGGTGCCTAGGTAAAGGAAAAAAAGAAGATAAAAAGACCTTTTGTCAAGTTTATTTTAACCACCATACTGCAGTAAAAGTTGCTGAACTATCTTTTGGATCCATTCTTTGCATTGCAAGCTAGTACTAGCCCCAGAACTGGACTCTGGGTAATCTATGACTGTTTCATATGATGTGTGTCTTCAGCACATAAAGACTATCCTTCTCTGGACTGTGCCTTGGCGGTTGGAGTTGAGGACCTGTTGTGCTGTTACAGAGTCATCCACAGCTAAATTAGGGGAGTATTGTTTTAACTTGTTTACTTATTTTGCTTGTTTTGTATTCTCTTGTAATTGTGTTATTTTTATTGATAATATTAGTTATAAGAAGTTAAATAGCTTTGTCTGCATAAAAGTATGCCTTATTTGTATTAGTACACATTGTAGTTTATGTACTTAAAGGGACAGTCAAGTAAAAAAAAAAAACTTTCATGATTTAAATAGGGCATGCAATTTTAAACAACTTCACAATTTATTTTTATTACCAATTTTGCTTTGTTCTCTTGGTATTCTTAGTTGAAAGCTAAAGCTAGGAGGTTCATATGCTAATCTCTTAGACCTTGAAGGCCTCCTCTAATCTGAAAGCATTTTGACAGGTTTTCAATACTAGAGGGTGTTAGTTCATGTGTTTCATATAGATAACATTGAGCTCAGGCACGTGGAGCTCCTAGGAGTCAGCACTGATTGGCAAAAATGCAAGTCTGTCAAAAGAACTGAAATAAGGGGGCAGTTTGCAGAGACATAGATACAAGGTAATCACAGAGTTAAAAATTATATTATTTTAACTGTGTTGGTTATGCAAAACTGGGGAATGGGTAATAAAGGGATTATCTACCTTTTTAAACAACAAAAATTCTGGTGTTTACTGCCCTTTAAACAAAGTAACCCTCCAGATAAGTGTAACTCTAAACCTTGCAGTATTGTAACCTATTTAATGGCCCACTGAGTATAGAAAATATGTTTGCACCTTTATAGTTTAAAGAAAATGTTGCAATATCTCAGAATACTCTAGACCATTCACCATTGTAGAACACAGAAGGTTCCCCCGTGTTTCTATACCGCCCCGTAATATTTAAGCAAAGAAGGGATATATGTGTCTTACAGTGACGAAAGGTATGAGAGTAGGAAGTTTTTGTAGGAATTTCCCATTGTAAGTATTCCTTAGTGTATTGTCAAACTACTCAAAATAAAAGATTGAGGACACATCTCAGCTAGAAATTTATATTAATTATACAGAGAAATATGAGTTTTGGGAGTAATATATTTATAGTGATATTGATGGCTCTTATTTGATCTGTGTTATGAAAGAAAATGTATTTTTCCCTTTATTAACTGGTATGGTATCTGCTATTTGAGTTTTGTAATTCCAGGTGTTTGTCAGCAAAAGGAATTATCCTACCATAAAGAGTTATGATTGTATTGTTTCCTCATACAGGAGTGCAAGAGAATGTAGGTTGCATAAAATAATTATTAAATTAGTATTGTTTATATCAGATGAGACATCTGATTCTACTAAGATCATATTTGGAGAATTATAAACATTACATATAGTAGCTTTGCAGAATAAAACAACACTAGGTTATTTTTTTTAGCAGTTCAAAGAGAAAGTGTGAAGAAATTAATTTTAAAGAAAATGTTTTTATTGACTGTTTTACTTTTATTTTTTGTTGCAGGGCAGGCCTTAGCACAAGTTACTTAGCATAGCCACACAGTCTCTTGATGAAGTCTAGCAGTTTTTACTTGCTTAGTATTCATATTTAAGGTATCATTTAAATTGTATAGTGAAGCTGTGCATTATTCTCTTTTTAAAAGTATAATAAATTTATTTATTTTGTATTATATATCCAGGTTTTCCTGGTTTTAAATAACATAGGATAAGTTAAGCTATTAAAGGAAATTGTGATGCTAACAAAAAAGTGAAAAAAAGTTTTGTTGGGCATAATCGTTATTGTATCAGAGTGCATGCTCATCTTGTGCTGTTTTGTTTCCTTCTATACTCCTTCTGACTCGAGTGTCTGTTGCTATGAGGATCCACCTGTTTCCTTTGTCTGCCCCATGAACAAACCATCATACTTCCAGCATGTATCTGCAGATAGACTCTTTCTCAGGTGCAAATCACCCCTACTGTAAATGGACTATGGTATTGAAGCAGAGTGTCTGAGGGAGGTTGAGCTCTAAGAGCACAAATACTGTTCTTAAAGTGATCAGAGGCTACCCAGAGATACTTGTGCTGTTCCCATGTTATGCTTCACTGTGGAGAGAGTACAGAGTAGGGAAATGTCGATGCTATTTGGGGATGCTAGTTATGCAGGTTTAGAAGTAAACATGGAGGGGCCCATTTGTATGGAGAGTTACGGAGCAAGTTATGAAGCAGCTCCATAACCTGTCTGCCTGCTCTGAGGAGGTGTACAGACATTGCCGCAATTCAACCTGATCGAATATGATTGAGTTGATTGACACCCCCTGCTAGTGGCCGATTGGCTGCGAATCTGCAGGGGGTGGGGTTGCACCAGCAGTTCACAAGAGCTGCTGGTGCAATGCTGAATGTGGAGAGCGTATTGCTCTACACATTTAGCTAGGTCTGTCAGACATGATCCGACATGCCTTTCATAAATAGGCCCCGCAGTGTTATTTGGGGGCAGATAGGGGGCTGGTTGGGTCTTTGTGCAGATAGACCAGTAGTTTGGGGATGCTGGGAGGTAGACAGAGAGTATTGGAGAGACCGTACTCATGTTCAGTGACATATTGTGCCCTATTGGCCTATTCAGCATTTTAATATTAGTTAACTCTCGGCTAGATTACAAGTTTTGCGGTAAGAGCTGCTCGGTACTAACTTGCAAGTTATTGTCACCGCTCACCTCCCTACAGTGCTGCTATTACAGGCTTTCAAAAATCCAGCGTTAGCAGGCAATATTTCAGCGTAAAGCAAAATTGAGCTCCATACCGCACTCCAATACCAGTGCTGCGGTGAGCTGGTTTAATGTGCTCATGCACGATTTCCCCATAGACATCAATGGGGAGAGCCGGCTGAAAAAAAGCCTAACATCTGCTTTATGCTCCATAACGCAGTCCCATTGATTCCTATGGGTAAACTAAATTTATGTGTACACCTAACACCCTAACATGAACCCCGAGTCTAAACACCCCTAATGTCTGCCCCCCCAATGTCGCCGCCACCTACATTACACTGATTAACCCCTAATCTGCCGCCCCTAACATCGCTGCTACCTACCTACATTTATTAACCCCTAATCTTCCACCCCCAACGTCGCCGCCACTATACTAAAGTTATTAACCCCTAACCCTAACACCCACTAACTTTAATGTAATTAAAATAAATCTAAATAAAACCTACTATGAATAACTAAATAATTCCTATTTAAAACTAAATACTTACCTGTAAAATAAACACTAAGCTAGCTTCAATATAACTAATAGTTACATTGTATCTAGCTTAGGTTTTATATTTATTTCACAGGTAAGTTTGTATTTATTTTAACTAGGTAGAATAGTTAGTAAAAAGTTATTAACTATTTACTAGCTACCTAGCTAAAATAAATACAAATTTACCTGTAAAATAAAACCTAACCTGAGTTACACTAAAACCTAACCTTAGACTACAATTAAATAAATTACATTTATTAAATACAATTAACTAAATTACAAAAAACAAACAAACACTAAATTACACCAAAATAAAAAAGAAATTATCAAATCTTTAAACTAATTACACCTAATCTAATAGCCCTATCAAAATAAAAAAGCCCCCCCCCCAAAATAAAAAAAACCATAGCCTAAACTAAACTGCCAATAGCCCTTAAAAGAGCCTTTTGTGGGGCATTGCCCCAAAGAAATCAGCTCTTTTACCTGTAAAAAAATTACAAACAACCCCCAACAGTAAAACCCACCACCCACACAACCAAACCCCCCAAATAAAATCCTAACAAAAAAAACCTAAGCTCCCCATTGCCCTGAAAAGGGCATTTGTATGGGCATTGCCCTCAAAAGGGCATTTACCTATTTTTCCGCCCAAACCCTAATCTAAAAATAAAACCCACACGAATAAACCCTTAAAAAAGCCTAACACTAACCCCAGAAGATCCACTTACAGTTTTTGAAGACCCGACATCCATCCTCAATGAAGCAAGGAGAAGTCTTTATCCAAGCAGCAAGAAGTGGGGTCCAGATGGGCAGAAGTCTTCATCCATACGGCATCTTCTATCTTCATCCATCCGGCGCGTAGCGCTCCATCTTTAAGACATTCAGCGCGGAGCATCCTCTTCTTTCCACGGCTCTTCTCGAATGAAGGTTCCTTTAAGTAACGTCATCCAAGATGGCGTCCCTTGAATTCCGATTGGCTGATAGAATTCTATCAGCCAATCGGAATTAAAGGTGAAAAAATCCTATTGGCTGATGCAATCAGCCGATAGGATTGAGCTTCAATCCTATTGGCTGATCCAATCAGCCAATAGGTTTGAACTTGCATTCTATTGGCTGTTCCAATCAGCCAATAGAATACAAGCTCAATCCTATTGGCTGATTGGACCACTTCTTGCCGCTTGGATGAAGACTTCTCCCGGCTTCATTGAGGATGGATGTCCGGTCTTCAAAAACTGTAAGTGGATCTTTGGGTGTTAGTGCTAGTTGTTTTTTTAAGGGTTTATTGGGTGGGTTTTATTTTTAGCTTAGGGTTTGGCTGAAAAAGAGGTAAATGCCCTTTTAAGGGCAATGCCCATCCAAATGCCCTTTTCAGTGCAATGGGGAGCTTAGGTTTATTTAGTTAGGATTTTATTTGGGGGTTTGGTTGTGTGGGTGGTGGGTTTTACTGTTGGGGGGTTGTTTGTATTTTTTTTTTACAGGTAAAAGAGCTGATTTCTTTTAAGGGCTATTGGCAGTTTAGTTTAGGCTAGGGTTTTTTTTTTTTTTTTTTTTTATTTTGATAGGGCTATTAGATTAGGTGTTATTAGTTTACAGATTTGATAATTTCTTTTTTATTTTGTGTAATTTAGTGTCTGTTTTTTTGTAATTTAGTTAATTGTATTTAATAAATGTAATTTATTTAATTGTAGTGTAACTCAGGTTAGGTTTTATTTTACAGGTAAATTTGTATTTATTTTAGCTAAGTAGCTAGTATATAGTTAATAACTATTTACTAACTAGTTAAAATAAATACAAACTTAACTGTGAAATAAAAATAAAACCTAAGCTGTAACTATTAGTTATATTGTAGCTAGCTTAGGGTTTATTTTACAGGAAAGTATTTAGTTTTAAATATGAATTATTTAGTTATTAATAGTAGGTTTTATTTAGATTTATTTTAATAACATTAAAGTTAGTGGGTGTTAGGGTTAGACTTAGGGTTAGGGGTTAATAACTTTAGTATAGTGGCGGCGATGTTGAGGGCGGAAGATTAGGGGTTAATAAATGTAGGTAGGTGGCAGCGACATTGGAGCAGCAGATTAGGGGTTAATAATTAACTAGTGTTTGCGATGCGGGAGTATGGCGGTTTAGGGGTTAATATGTTTATTCTAGTGGCGGCGATGTAGGGAGCGACAGATTAGGGGTTGATAATTTTATTTTATTATTTGCAATGCGGGAGGGCCTCGGTTTAGGGGTTAATAGGTAGTTTATGGGTGTTAGTGTACTTTTTAGCACTTTAGTTATTACTTTTATGTTATGGCGTTGTAGCATAAAACCCATAACTACTGACTTTCAGTTTACGGTATGGATCTTGACGGTATTGGCTGTACCGCTCACTTTTTGGCCTCCCAGGCAGACTTGTAATACTGGTGCTATGGAAGTCCCATTGAAAAAGGACTTTTTGAAAGCTGCAGTAGTTATGTTGCGTTACTGCCAAAAAAAGTGTGTGGTGCAGCTAAACCTGCAAAACTCGTAATACCAACGGTAGTGAAAAAGAGTCAAAATGCTGCTTTTTCACTCATACCACAAAACTTGTAATCTATCTGTTGATAGCAGTAAATGTGAATTAATTTCTCTACAGTATTCTCACATAGATTCATGTAATACCGTAGTATTGGGCTCAAATTGTTTTTAATAGATTTATAATTTTCTGTGCCTTTTTATATAGATGTTTCATTTTCATAGTATGTTAGGTGGAATGTTAGAATATATATATAACAATACTGACACCATTTTGTCTCTACTCATACATTTTGTTTTAGACTCCATTTTAAGATGACTTTATTATATTTCATTATAAGGTAGTAGTTATTATGCTGTAAGAAAAATATGGAGCTGAACACTATCTCAATAATTTGTCCGATGGCCTTGCTATGTCCTGGTGATGTGCCCGGATACACCGTTATCTAAAACTGTTTGTTTCTCAGTAAAACTCCTTTTTATTCCTTTTTTAAATCAAGTTATTTGTTCCAAGCATACTGTGTGGCTATGATTACGTCATTGTATAACCCCATATACTGTAACCATTGTCTATAAAAGTCTGTGATGCCTTATAATAAACAGAACAGTGATTAGACTTTACTTGCTGTATGTCTAAATGCTGTTTCCCAAGATCTCGCCAAGTAACCCATTCAGTTCCAGGTGAAGGTGTAGAATACTGCTAAGTGTCAAGTGATACCCCCCGGTTATAAGATAACGTCTAACACAAGTAAAGAATGTATTGGCTGTGAATTTCATTCAGTAGAAAGGTTAAAAGAAAAAAAAACTCAGCCATTTTTCTTAGTGAAATGTTTGAAAATAAATGAGAATATTGCAAAGAAATGCTTCTAATTGAATTTGAAATTCACTGTTCTAGCTTTCAAATTTCACTGTTATGTTGCTTTAATTCAAATGTGTTGTTTGCGGTTTTCTTTTACTAAGTGTGTTTGCTATGAGAACGCATTGAGGTTGAGTTGTTTTTAATGAATTTCTGTATCACACCTTTAGCATATTTCTACTTGCTAATGTTTAAGACTGTATTTAAGGAAGTTTTTAAATATATTATACCTTATAGGTTAGTATTTAAATGTGTTGTCACAAGGCAAGTGAAGCTTTTACTCATTAAAATATGACAGTAGCCATTTATAACGCTAGCAGGCAATTAAGTAAGAGGATGAAGCTGATATATAGAAATTTATGCAGAATGAGGTTGGTTTGCAAGCAAGTACCACAATCAACCTGTAACAAGGAGCACAGTGCAACTGAAGCATAGATCATGCTCAAAATGAGAGTAATCTTTGTGTCTTACACTCTCGTTTTATTACAAGAAGAACAAAGGCTGAAAAAACGCTTTGATTTGCCCTTCATATGATCAACCTGATGAGACTGAAATACTGTCCTTTTGTCTTCGATTAAAATTAGAATAATTTACAAGCTCAAAAAGAGTGAAACTTGCTATTATTTTTTCACAGTCACTGCTTTAATATCACCTTTGATTATTTGGCTGCATAGTAAATTTTCATTTTAAGAGCACAGCTTTGAGACAATGGCTTTGTGCGCGAGCAGTTCTTTATTAATGTACAGCTTATACTTCATTTTTTCTTTTTTTTTACCAAGCCTTTGCAGCATGGATAGCGCAACGGAGCCTATTTCAAACAGTGTGTCAGAATAAGAGATCATGTTCTGCAGCATAAGGGAGGTAGAAAGCCACTTAACAGAAAAGGGTTATAGAATAAAGAAATCACCTAACAAAGTAGTTAAAGGCACAGACTGCAAAAATATATAATAGATAGTAAAACTATAAAAAAATGACTGATATTCACTATAATAATGTAGTAATGAGAAAGGATGTTGTGCTATGTGGCATATGCATATCCCTTTAATGCTCAAATGGGCCAGATGGTAGTTTTATCCCCAATACTGTACCTACATCATAGTGTTTAATTTTGTGCTGTCTTTGAAAGCAAACTGGATTATAGAGTAGAATCATGTTTGCAATTTGCTTTTTTGTTTTGCAGAAATGCTTCAGTTAAATGTTATGGCATACAACCGACAGCAGATATAGTTTCATTTCACCCAACTGTCTATGTCAGCATCAAATGTTCTGGCCCCCATTTATTAAATCATAGACAGACAGGGTCGTCAACTAGAGAACCTGACCATCAGTGATTGAGTTGAGTGGGCAGGGAATGGTGTATATCTGCTACCCATATTTAACTATGCACAAGGAAATCCTTGTGCAGCACATATCCCTGATCTTAGAAAAGCTGGGTTTGTCAATTACCCCGAAAGAATGGGGGTTTTTTTTGTTTGTTTTTTACTCCTCCTCAGAGGTTGTGGAGAGGTTAAGAATCGACTTTCGGATAACCATAGCTTCATAACTCAAATCAGCGAGTCTGCCTCACAAGGACCCTAAAGCAGCTTTTGCTGCTTCATAACTAGAGCCTAAATTGTGCATATCAAATACCACTAGAATGGTTATTTAAAGGGACATGAAACCCACATTTTTTCTTTCATGATTTAGAAACAGAATGCAATTTTAAACGTCTTTCTAATTTATTTCTATTATCTCATTTGTTTTATTCTCTTGATATTCTTTGCTGAAAAGCATATCTAGATATGCTCAGTAGCTGCTGATTGGTTGCTGCACATAGAAGCCTTGTGTGATTGGCTCACCCATGTGCATTGCTTTTTCTTCAACTAAGGCTATCTAAAAAATTAAGCAAAATAAATAATAGAAGTAAATTGTAATGTTGTTTAAATTTGTATTCTCTATCTGAATCATGAAGGAAAGATTTTGGGTTTAGTGGCCCTTTAAGTTTAGAATCCTAAAAATAAAACAAAAGTGCAGTTGTTTTGTTGGATATAATATGAATATTTTAAAGGATCTAAGTAGAGGTAGGCAAATTTTTTTAAAATAACAATCAAACACTAGAGCAAATATTCTGCTTAAAGTGAGTCTAAATATATACTAAATATAATAAATATTATCTATCATGCTTATAAAACACCTAGGGCTACATTACAAGTGGCGCACTATTTAGTGCACCCGCTCCCACGTAAACTTATCTAGATGTGATCTTTTTGCACGTGCCAATACCATGTGTATTACAAGTTGAAAGTAAAAAGTTTGCGTGCGAGCAACACCTGACACTTGTTACCTTCAAGTCTTTGGATATTGCAACTGTGCTAACGTATTTGCCCCATAGACTTCTAATGGAGAGCCCACTGTTACAATTGCAAGAGAATTCTTGTGCAGCTCCACACCTGCTGTTGCGATGTAAATCAGCCCAAAACGAGTTTGGGATGATTTATCTCCCCCATCTCAGGCGGCTAATTTTTAACTTGCAATAAGCAGGCTTGCATGTGCTAGCTTGCACTGCAAGGGCCCCAAAGCAGCCACCACTGCTTAGTCAATGGAACCCAGAGAGTTAATCTGTTAACAAGCTGATATGAAAACATAAAAGAACATTGCAACCATATTTCAAAGTACAGTATTTACTGAAATCACTTCACAAAAAAAGAATGATATGAGGACTAAAAACCAAACAAGCAGTACATCACCCCAATGGTGTCTTGGTTGTTCCTTCCATATGAATGTGCAGTGAAGAAAGCAGCTATTTTACTCCCCTTAAATCAGTGTTTTTCAACTGCGGTCCTCAAGTACCCCCAACAGGCCAGGTTTTCATTTTAGCTGAACCAGTACACATGTGAAGTAATCAGCTGAGCAGTAACTATGGTTACTAACCTGCTCTCACCTATCAACTGATTATTTCACCTGTGCACTAGTTCAGCTATAATGAAAACCTGGCCTGTTGGGGGTACTTGAGGAACTGTGACTTAGATGACTCTTCTATGTGTGCATCTTCTACACCTTCAACACTGCAGTGCTTCTTCAGGCTAAAAAATATCTTAGCAGTATGTGGGCTACATTCGCTTAGAGAATATAGGAAGTAAAATGAGTAGAGGTATTTTGACCCAAAGGAGTCACCTTAGTGTGGGTGATGTGAAAGGTGTTTCTGTGCAGAGGACAGAACATCAGTATCTTATTTAAACTATTTCATCTAAGGAATGTGGCCACGGCATCCAAGTGACTGCTTACTACTAGTATATAAAGGAGACTACTAATAGTGACACTCCTATTGAAGGGACAACCAAGAAACCATTGTATGCTTGTATGGTTTTTAATCCTGTACATATCCGTCTTTCTGTGACTGAAGTGATTTTTAGTAAAGCTTGAACTTTGAGTCATGTTTGCACTGTTGTGTTTTTAGATGTGCATATTAAAGAGCAGTAAAAATATATATGTAACTGTACATGTTTATGATTCAGATAGAGCATGCAATTTTAAATACATTTTCAATTTACTTCTCTTATCTAATTTGATCTGTTCTCTTGGTATCCTTTATTAAAAATTGTACCTATGTAAGCCCCGGGGCAGCAATGTACTGCTGGGAGCTAGCTGCTAATTGGTAGCTAGACATATATACCTCTTAAAATTGGCTCACTGGATATGTTTAGCCAACTCCCAATAGCATTGCTGCTCCTTCAACAACGGATACCAAGAGAAGAAAGACAATTTTATGATAGAAATAAATCGGAATGCTGTTTAAAAGTGTATGTTCTTTCTGAATCATGAAAGAAAGAAAACAAAAAATCTTCATGTCCCTTTAAGAAAAGGAAAAAAAAAAAAAAAAATCAAAGAAAAAATACTTTCATTTCTGTTCTTAATTTCTTCATCGGTTTGAACTCTTGTTCATATTATTCAGCAGTTTTACATTTAATAAGGACATTAAATATAGAAGCAGAGTTAGTCCATCATAGACTCTGGTTTAATGTGTTCACAAGCATACTCTCTATCTAAATTATTTTCACTGTTCATTAGTTTGCTGTTGAACCATATGCAAAAATTAAAGTGTGAATCACCTTGTAGGTTTATAAATTCAAATCTGAGCTGATAAAATTAAACAAAAGAAAAAAATACTGTCTGGAGTGGTATTAGATGTTCGTTAAAATAGTATATTGCCTTATCCTTAGCACAATTTGGCCACTGGCAATTTCTTTTGTAGGTTATCATTTTATAACAACATAGCTTAGAGAATAACACTTGGTCTAACACAGATCCTTGTCCAATGTTTTAACAAATAAGATATCTATGAAAATGATCATCAACAGAGATTTGTGTGTGCTTAAAACATAAAAAATTGGGAGAAGTTACCACGGTTGCGATATCCAAAGTCCTAAAGTTAGCCTGTGTCAGCTTTTGCTTGTGTGCAAACATTTTACTCTTAACTGTTGTAATATGCGCTAACCCGCACTTCTAGCAAAATATCTAAATAGTGCACCACTTTTAATCTAGCCCTTTAATTATAAGAGCATCTCGCTACCATATATCATGTGAAGATTTTGGAAGCAGTTTTTTTTTTCTAAATCATTTTCTAAAAAAGGTTCCTATATCCGTCCATTCTAAAAATGATGTGTTTTAAATAATGTTTACATTAATAAATTAAAAGAACCAGCTTACTTCACATTTTTAATTAGCCGAGTGATATGGATGAAAAATAAATACGGTCAGTATTTCAAAATTAATTAAATGAAACATATCTAATGGTTTTCTACAGAAAATACTATTTAAGTCTAGGGGATATTTGTAGATAAATCATTTGATACATTGTTTTCTAAAGGATTGTGATTGACCCCATAGTATGTAATGCAGGATTTTTTATAAAACTATATGTATGTGTGTGGTTGTGGAAAAATATCACTATATATTACTAGTTAGGAAAGAAAGGTTACTAGTTCAGAGGAAAATATATCTAATACACTCAGTGTTGAAAATTTGTACATGTCCACTGCAAGTTCTTACTCATTCAGAAATAGTGGGCTATATACACAGCCCTGTATATATATATATATATATATGTGTATGTGTGTGTTTGTGTATTTTTAATATTTTTTTCCTCTATGAATTACTTACCTGAAATGCACAGGGTGTGTTGTCTATGCAGTACACCCTCAAGTTGTAATCCAGAGAATTACAGGACATGCAGCCAAACACGGCTACTTTGAGCTCTTTAACTGCACAGTCTGTGAGAGGTTCCCCTACCAAGGCATAAGTTCCAAAACTGTCCAAAAGAATATGGCAAGTGAAGGGGTCCAAAAGGCAATAAAATGACGTGGTTTCATCATCAGTAGCCATCACTTCCTAAAGATGAGCCAAAAATATATAATATTAATATAGTACTTAATTGTTCTGAAATTATTCATGCAAGATCTACTATGTTGCTATCATAATCTATTATTTACTTTTGAATCCTTTAAACTTCTTGGACAATATGGAATCAAAATAGTTTGTATGACTGCCCTGTATCTCATTGCACATATAAAACAATATTGTAGCAGGCTTAGTTAATTTTCACTATTTTTAATTGTAACGGATGCAATGCTTACAACTCAAGCCTTCCTAGAGGAAGAGGAACTAAATCAATATAAAATATGTATTTTACAGCAAAAGCAGGCAAAATAAATAATAATTTGACTGATTCAATCTGTTTGACTGTGCAATAGTAACCACTGCCAGCAGATGCTAGATCACTGGCAGTGAACATAGAGGGACAGGGTCCTTTCCTGGAAACATTATCCACCCACACCTTCTTTGATGTGGCCCTCAGAGTTTTGAAATTGGCCCAATGACAGTAGAACTTAAACCCTCAAAGATGATAAATGCCCTACATTTACCATGCAGACGCAGTGCTCTATATAGATCTCTTTGTTACTCTATACAATAACCATAATGTTGCCACAGAGGTGTTTTAGGCAGATAACTTGTGCATATCAAAATCTTGGTATTTTGGATAACCCAATGTAAGCAGATTCCAAGCTTAAAGAAATATAAATCCCCAAAAAGGTATTCCAATTTACTTCTATTATCAAATTTGCTTTGTTCCCATGGTATTCTTTGTTGAAGAGATACCTAGGTAGGTATCTGGAGCACCGCATGTCAGGAAATAATGCCACCATCTAGTGCTCTTGCAAATGGATAACATTTTTGCAAAATGGCTGCCATACAGTGCTCCAGAAAAGGGCAGGCTCCGAAGCTCACAGGTTCTTTTCAACCAAAGATACCAAAAGAACAAACAAAAATTGATAATAGAAGTAAATTAGAAAGTTGTTTAACATCACATTCTCTATTTGAATCATGAAAGAGAAAAGTTTGGGTTTCATATCCCTTTATGTAAGGTTAGGCTTAAAAACTTGTATTGATTATCAGAAAGGGCAGCAATACATTTTAAATTAATATAGTGCAACTCTCGTTGGGATTTGGGGAATAGCTAGAGTTTAACCCATATACCCTACAGATTTCTGCTGTATTTGGGCACCGTAAAAATTGCTTCAGCCAAAGTGGCATCTCAGCTGACATATGCTGGAATGACATAGCATAAGGCAGGTAGAGGGTAAGTTCTTAATGAATATTGCAAGATCGGTGCCTATGTGCAGCTATGAACAGCAAAGAAAGAGAATCAAATGAGTGATGGAGACAATGAAATAAAGGAAACTGCTTCATACTCCCAACTGTCATACATTAAGAAAATGATATTATTTAGCCATTAGAAAATTGTCACTTGCCTCCCATTTGCCCTGCTGGGATCTTCTCTTCAGTCGGATATTCCAGTGTTCACAGCTGATCTCGGCACAATGCGGGATCGTTAAGGCCACAGGAGTAGACAAGGTCATATCAAGTGGTCCGCAAGTTACCTCTGGTCCCAGGAGAATCTCGGCTCCATCCAGCTGCAAGCTTTTAACAAACACAATATTATATGAGTTAAATAGAAATCCTAGGAGTCACATTTATATTGTAGCACAAACATGTTATGTGCCACAGTAAGACAATATAGGTAACGTTATTGCAAGATTCTTTCTGATTTCACAATTATTTAAAGAGACAATGGGCTCAATTTACCATGCAGCTTAGGAGCCCCATTGTTTCAGGCACACCTGAAATGGTAGTTAAAGGGACATTAAACACTTTGAGATGGTAATATAAAATGATAAATTGTATATATAAAACAACTCTGCAATATACTTTCATTATTTATTTTGTCCTCTTTGCCTGTAATTCCATTCTGAAATTGTGAGCTTTTCAGTTCCTGTTAGAAATGGGAGTGCAGAACACTGTTATATTCCTCACAGCCATTGGCTGCACACTCTAGTGACCTATTTATAACTGTCCCTAATTGGCCACAGCAGAGAAGGTAACACAAGTTACAGCTCCCAGTGTTTTATAGACACTAAAACTTTACACTTATTTTGTCACTTTTTAAACAACTAATGAAACTTTAAAAAATACATCTACATGTTAGTCATGGGCTAATATTTTCTTTGAATGCATCATTCTATCTAGCATGTATTTAGTGTTTAATGTCCCTTTAAATAGAGGCGGATTTAAATCATCCTGATCTGATTGAGATGATTGACAGACCCTACTAGTGGTCGATTGGCCGCCAGTGAGAAAAGGGCAGCATTACTTCCGCAATGTTCAATGCGATGTCTGGCAGACATGATTCTGTCTAATTATGTCTAGTGAACACAAAACTTTTAATTACTTTCATTAAATTTCGCCCACTTTATTTTCCAATTTTGAGAGCTGAAGAGCACATAAGCCTAATCCTGTCATATATCTATCCATAATGGTTTTCAGCAGTGTTGATCTTTGAAGAAACTGGAAACAGTAGAGAGTTTGCTAATAATATGACCATGTCTACTACTGGAAACAAGTCTGGATTAATTCCTCCTATTTAAGCATGTGGTGGTTAAAATGTGGCTATTGAAAACCAATGGCTGTAAACAAGGTGTTTATACAAGCCAAAAATCTTACACACCTAGGGGCCGAATTATTAAGCTCCAACTGGCCTTCAGGCTTGCCGGAAACAGCAGTTATGAAGCAGCGGTCTAAAGACCACTGCTCCATAACTTGTCCACCTGCTCTGAGGCCCTGGTCTTCAATCCGCCCGATCCTATACGATCGGGCTGATTGACACCCCCTGCTAGCGGTCATTTGGCTGCTAATCTGTAGGGGGCGGCATTGCACAAACAGTTCATCAGAACTGCTTGTGCAATGAAAAATGCTGACAGCGTATGCTGTCGCCATTTCTCGTTGTGCAGCGAACATGATAAGCTACATTGTATTAATAAATAGGCCCCTTAGTATATAATTTTTTGTAAAACCGATATTGTAATTACAAGAGGATTATTGTTCTTTTAACCTTTGATCTTTGTTGGTAGCTTGAAAAAGATAGGTGGATATTTATCAAGCTGTCAACCGCAAATACGCTGGAATTCCGCAGCGTAATTGTGGCGAGCTTGATTCGACCTAATTATCAAAGCCTACAGATCGATGCTTACGTCATTACAGATCTTCCGAATACACATTCGGCACTATTTGACACTTTTTAAAAGGTATCAAATAGTTAACAGGTACGCTCGTGGCTATTCCGGCCCAGCATACCTGGTTTTCAATCCGCCACCCTGAAGGCCGTGGATGCCATAGGAATCAATGGGAGTCTGGAAGCAGCGAAAGCTAATTTTCGATGCTGCCAGATATCCCATTGATTTCTATGGTAGAAAACCAGTAACGTTTACATCTAACACCCTAACATAAGCCACCTACATAATATTATTAACCACTATCCCGCCGCTCCCCGACACCGCCGCTGCAACTAAATGAATGTATTACCCCCTATCCTGCCGCTCCCGGACCCCGCCTCCACTAAATAAAGTTATTAACCCCTAAACCTCTGGCCTCCCACATCACTACCATTAACTAAACCTATTAACCCCTAAACTTTATTACATATAAAAAAACCCTAACCCTACTCAAATTATTTAAATCTACTATTAAAAATTACTAAATTACAAAAATAAATTAACGCTAAGTTACAAAAAAAAAATTACGAAAACAAACCACAGTATCAAAAATAAAAACAAATTACACCTAATCTAATAGCCCTATCAAAATAAAGCCCCCCCAAAATAAACCCCCCCAGCCTACAATAAACTACTAATGGCCCTTAAAAGGGCCTTTTGCGGGGCATTGCCCCAAAGAAATCAGCTCTTTTACCTGTAAAGAAAAAAAATACAAACATCCCCCAACAGTAAGAGCTAAATGCAGTTTTAAGGGCAATGCCCATACAAATGCCCTTTTCAGGGCAATGGGGAGCTTAGTTTTTTTAGATAGGCTTTTTATTTGGGGGGTTAGTTGGTTGGGTGGTGGGTTTTACTGTTGGGGGGTGTTTGTATTTTTTTTTACAGGTGAAAGAGCTGATTTGTTTGGGGCAATGCCCGCAAAAGGCCCTTTAAAGAGACATTGGTAGTTTATTGTAGGCTAGGGTTTTTATTTTTGTGGGGGTTATTTTGATAGGGCTATTAGATTAGGTGTAATTCGTTTTTTGTTTTTGATACTGTGTTTTTGTTTATTTTTGTAATTTAGTAATTTTTAATAGTAGTTTTAAAAAATTTGAGTAGGGTTAGGGTTTTTTAATATGTAATATAGTTAATTTAATTGCTAGTTTAATGTAATTTTAGTATAATAGTTAGGGTAGGTTAATTAAAAGTTTAATATAGTTTCTTTTAATTCTACAGGTAAGTTTTAATTTATTATAAAATAGGAATTTTGTAATTTTAATGTAAACTTAGCGGGTTGTTAGGTTTAGGGGTTAATAGCTTAATTTAGTTTATGGCGATGTGGGGTACTGGCGGTTTATGGGGTTAATATAGCTTCATTTCGTTTATGGCATGTGGGGGGCTGGCGGTTTAGGGGTTAATAGGTTTAGTTAATGGTAGGGATGTCGGAGGCCAGAGGTTTAGGGGTTAATAACTTTATTTAGTAGCGGCGGGTCCGGGAGCAGCGGAATAGGGGTTAATAACTTTATTAAGTGATGGTGTGGTCCGGGAGCGGCGGAATAGGGGTTAATAACTTTATTTTGTGGTGGCAGGTTTGGGAGCAGCGGAATAAGGGCTAATAACTTTATTTAGTGGTGGCGGGGTCCAGGAGTGGCAGAATAGGGGTTAATAACTTTATTTAGTGGAGGCGGGGTCCGGGAGCGGTGGGATAGGGGTTAAACATTTTAGTATAGTGGCGGCGTTTAGTGACAGGGTATAAATAAAGTTGGTAAAAAGCCAAATAGCAGCAAGATCGATGACTGCTAGTTAACAACAGTCCTATGCTCATCGCCCCATACTTGGTGCACAGCTTTTTGTTGGCTTTTTTATAAATATGGAGATCGTATTCAGGTCTGCGGCCGCAATGTTAGGCAGCGTATTGGGGTTGGCGAATGCAGCATAGTTGAGACTTTGATAAATATCCCTCATACACTTTTTTTTCTAATTAACATTATGTTATTAGCTTCTTACTGAGGCATATTTTCTGTGCCAAAACAAACAATGTCATATAGGGGCCGATTTATCAAGCTCCGTATGGAGCTTGATGCCCCTCGTTTCCAGCGAGCCTTCAGGCTTGCCGGAAACAGAAGTTATGAAGCAGTGGTCTAAAGACCGCTGCTCCATAACTTGTCGGCCACAGACAGAAATCATACTGATCCTATATGATCGGGTGATTGACACCCCCTGCTAGTAGGGGCAGCATTGCACTAGCAGTTCACAAGAACACTGTCGGCATTTATCGATGTGCAGTGGACATGATTCTCTACATCGTATCATGTCTGCTCGCACTATAATAAATATACCCCATAATCTTTATCACTATACATTTTATTTAACTAATTTCCAGGTTTGCAATGTAGAATGAATCATTCTAATGCAAAAAAAAAAAAAAAAAAGATACACTCTATGTTCCTTTTCAGCATGTATTTTTTTGCATTATGGACCCTGATTCTGTATTTAACCCTCACAAATATATTAACTGCGTAGGTAAAGTCCCACTCAAGGAATTTGTGAGCCAATCAGGAGAGGCAGTTGTATACACCTGCTAATGACTGCTGATTTAGTACTTGGAAGTTGCAATGCTTGCAACTACTGAGCGGGACTTTAACCTACCTTTAAAAGCATTAAAGAAAGTTATCTATGGTCTGAAATACAAAAAAATATTAGAGCATGTAATTTTAGCGAAATAATATCCCGTTAAGGCTTTAACTTTCTCTGTGATATTGTTTTGATGGACCACTGAAAGATATTACAAACAACAACAGTTTTATAAAGAGCAAACTTTGGAGCCAAGATAAAGCTTTATTTACTGGTCTGTAGGGTTTAAGAAGTCCACTTGAGATTATTTTTATAAACTGACATTGACTGAATGAGCTGTGGTTCCTGATCTTAGGATTTAGTTTATCTGACAGTTGGATAAGCAAAGCTTTCTTGTAGAAGGAACATAAATCCTCTGAACTTAAACCTGCGCAGTCTATAAAGGACATTACACAAGGCAATTCTATACTATCTTACAATTGTCCATACGGATTTAATAAAACAAAAAAAAAAAAGAAAATTCAGTGAGGAAAATTACAAGACCAATATAAAAAGTAAACAATGTGAGCCTCAAACTTTAAAGTATAAAAGGTTCTCTCTAAAGATAAGAATGAGTGAAATCAGTTAATAAAATCCAGCAATATTTTAGCCCTATACTCCACTTGAAGTTCATTGCAATGTTGATCAATGTATTCAGTTAATCACTATTATTACAAACAGGTAAACTTAGCAGTTTCCGAGTGTGCTTAAAAAAAATAAAATCAGGGACACACATTCTGTTTAACTATATGATGCAACTCTATTCTCCACATGCTTTTACGCACATTTAAGCATGCGGACACATGCGCACTCTCTCTCTCCTACACACATGCACACTCTCTCTCTCTCACACAAACACACTGATCAAAATGTAGTACAGAGGTGCACACACACAAAACTATATACATACATATTAATCGGCATTTAAATAATTCAATACACACGAGCACAAGCAGATATACTAATTCACGTGCATGCACATACATGCAGACAAACTGATGCACATAGTGATTAATCCATATACATCTCTAACAAAGTGCTGCATCTGTCACAAAATATGTAAGTAGTATTTGAGTCAATGCTTTATTGATTTATAATAAATAAAAATATATTTTTTTATTACCTTTTTATAACAAGCACTTTTTGGGATTTTAACTCATAAACACACAGGTACATACAGTATATCAATACAAAGTTCTATACAACGATATAAGTGTTTTCCTTATGTATTCTTTTTTTTTTTTCCATTTTAAAGGGACACTGAACCCCAATTTTTTTTGTGATTCAGATAGAGCATGACATTTTAAGCAACTTTCTTATCTACTCTTATTATCAAATTTTCTTCATTCTCTTGGTATCTTTATTTGAAAAGCAAGAATTTAAGTTTAGATGCCGGCCCATTTTTGGTGAACAACCTGGGTTGTCCATGCTGATTGGTGGATAAATTAATCCACCAATAAAAAAGTGCTGTCCAGAGTTCTGAGACAAAAAAAAGCTTAGATGTCTTCTTTTTCAAATAAAGATAACAAGAGATAAGTTTATACTGTTAGGTAAGGTGGGGCAGACTTGCTGGGCCTATGGCTCTTATCTGCCGTCAATATCTATGTTTCTATGTTTCTAAGAGAACGAAGAAAAATGATAATAGGAGTAAAACAGAGAGTTGCTTAAAATTGCATGCTCTATCTGAATCACGAAAGAAAAAATTTGGGTTCAGTGTCCCTTTAAATATAAGAAGATAGAGATTGTCAAAAACAAAGAGGTACCATTCGAAAATAATTTATATCTATCTATCTACCTGTTTTAATAATAAAGTATATTTTAGTGTAACTTTAAAAGTTTTACTATATGACCTCTCAGTGCATATTGCTAATTTAATTAACTTTTATTTTGCATTTAATAATAAAATTAATAAATTAATACCATAATAACATAATTAAATACATTTTAAGAGCTTGTAGTTAAAAGTGTTTGCAAACTAAAGAACGCTAATTAACAAGACAAATTAATTCATAGCACCTTTACTAACTTCCGAGTAATACATTTAATTTCTGTACTTAAATAAATATTAATTCTAATCAATATAAGAGGGATTAGTCTTATATTTGGACAAACACAACCTACATTTTTTGTATATCCACATGTATAGACATACACAACAGATTTACAGTGACAGATAGGACGTTTCTGTAATGCATGTGCTTTTATGTTTAGGCAGGCAGAATAGGATATATATTGATTGCTCTAGGGAGTTGCTATCTTAAAAGTGTTGAAAGTATAAACGTGAAGACACAAAAGTGGTGTTTGGGGATTGTCTAGTCTCCTGTGTTTGTTCCCTATTAATGGAAGTTCACTTTTTCACCCTTCCAGTTGGTAAAAGCTTTTAATTCACAGACAGGTGCTAAAAACCCATTAGGTCCTATTCAAGAAACATGAAAGTCTGAGGGCATCCCTGGGGACCATTAACAGAGCTAAAGAGAACATAAAAAGGTCAAACACTCTTGGAGAGCAAGAATGGAGGACGTCGGATGAAATGCAGAAGAATTGTGACTACATTATAAAGTGTACAAATGGTGTAATGGATATGTTCAGATGGGAAGCTTGATAAACATGAGGAGATTTAGAATAAGATAAATTGAACAAAAGGATAAAATTCTCCTGGTGTATCGATTGCAGAGGAAACTAGATTCATGGCAGATATTTTTATACATGTGGATATATTCCTGACTATTCAGCACTTCTGTGTTAAGTTCTGCAATATAATTGTGCACTGAAATGTCTGAATGTTTGAGCCAGAGGTCTTTTCATTAAACAAATGAGAAACAAATGGTTTAATCATGAATAAATATTACTAGTTTATCTATGCAGACACTTGCAGTCTTCAGAGACCAAGCTATCAGTTCTTTTTCTATGATTTTGGTGTATTACAAGTATTTCCTAGATTAGCTGTTTATCAGGTTAGGTCAGTTAAGTGCATTATATTTGTTAACTCAGTCTTTGAGGCTATTCATAGTATTATAAAAACACAAGTAAGCAATTGTTATCACTCTGTTATAGTTCCTTTCCTTCCTTAACATCATTTTGCATGGCATAGACTCACTTAAAGGGACATTGAACCCACATTTTTTCATTTGTAATTCAGAAAGAGCATGCAATTTTAAGCAACTTTCTATTTTACTCCCGTTATCAATTTTTCTTCGTTCTCTTGCTATCATTAATTGAAAGGCATCTAAGTTTTTTTTTTGTTTCAGTACTCTGGACAGCACTTTTTTATTGGTGGATGAATTTATCCACCAATCAGCAAGGACAACCCAGGTTTGATCACCAAAAATGGGCCGGCATCTAAACTTACATTCTTGCATTTCAAATAAAGATACCAAGATAATGAAGAAAATTTGATAATAGGAGTAAATTCGAAATTTGCTTAAAATCTGAATCACAAAATTAAATTTTTGGGTACAGTGTCCCTTTAACCTTTTCTATCTAGTCTAAGTTGACATCCCCTGCTCCACCAATACTCAATTGTGCTGCAGTCAAATGGTCTTAGCCCATAACTAAACAAAATAAAGCAGCACCAAGTCTCATAACACTAGACATAACAAAAAGCAACAACAGGTTTCCTTAAAGGGACATGAAACCCAAAATGTTTGTTTCATGATTTAGGTAGAACATACAATTTTAAACAACTTTCCAGTTTACTTCTATTATCAAATTTGCTTCCTTCTCTTGGTATAATTTGTTGAAGGAGCAACAATGAACTACTGGTTTCTAACTGAACATATGGGTGAGCCATTGACAATTGGTATATATATATATATATATATATATATATATATATATTTACTTTGAAAATTCCAGTGAGTGCAAGTTTTTGTTCATTCTATTCTATTCCACTAGCACCCTGGTAGTTGGATGTAAGTAAGAGTGCACTACCTTGCTAATATATATATATATATATATATAACGTTGGGAGATATTGTAAATACAATTCTATGCAAGCAGCAGAGCAATAATAAAATTAAAAAAATGTTACAGCATTTTTATTTTGCAGTTTTATGTTTCTTTTAAAATGCTCAGAAAAAAAGGACTAAAGCCATCAAGTAACTGCAAAATATTAAAAACATTTTGTTCTGCAAATGCAAATCATCATTGTTAGGTGGTCTGATTAATATTCATGTTCTACACAAAATAAACTAAATTATAAAGTTGATACAATAGGGGATATTTATCAAAGGTCTGGCGGACCTGATCCGACAGTGCGGTTCAGGTCCGCCAGACCTCGCTAAATGCGGAGAACAATACGCTCTCCGTATTCAGCATTGCACCAGCAGCCAGTTGGCCGCCAGCAGGGGTGTGTCAATCAACCCGATCGTACTCGATCGGGTTGAATTGTGGCGATTTCTGTCCGCCTGCTCAGAGCAGACGGACAGGTTATGGAGCAGTGGTCTTTAGATCGCTGCTCCATAACTTGTGTTTCTGGCGAGTCTGAAGGCTCGCCAAAAACACGGGGTGTCAAGTTCCATACGGAGCTTGATAGATATGCCCCATAGGATTCAAATACAGGTGAACTTGCTAAAAAAATAAAGTACTGACTCATGCAAGTGCTTATAAATTAAGGCAGCAATGCAAAAATACACTGACTAATTTGTATTAGGAGAGATTTTTAGCAAAGGACGATTGTTAAGATGAGATATCCCTGTTTAATAGTTAGGGGCATATTTATCAAGCTCCATCTAAAGACCACTGCTCCATGACTTGTCCGCCTGCTCTGAGGCTGCGGACAGAAATCAACCCGATCCAATATGATCTGGTTCATTAACACCCCCTGCTAGCGACCGCTTTGCCGCAAATCTGCAGGGGGCGGTATTGCACCAGCAGTTCACAACATATGCTGTTGGCATTTATTGATGTGCAGCGGACATGATCCGCTATATCGGATCATGTCCGCTCGCCCCATAATAAATAGGTCCCTTAGTTTCAATAAAAATATATTTTATACTGCCACATTGAAATTTATACCATCTTGATTCAATACACATTGTTTCCCATGGTTTGTGTATTTTGTTCAGTATGGATATAATGTTTAATACATTTTTCAGTAAATTGCCGCACAAATTAAAAACATCTGAAATAGAAGTTTATTTCACTAACAATCAAATATGACCAAACACCTTCAGATACCTACAAGGCAGTGTCTGATAGAATTCACAGTATTTTTTATTGCTTATCATTTGTGAAAAACTCATATTTAATAGATCTTATTTGCATGTGATAAATCATTCTAACATAATGCAGGCTCCACGGAGAAAATTAACTGACTTCTTGATCATCATTTCTCAATTCTGTTCTCCTTGGTTTGTAGATATTGGAACCCAGCTCTCCATGCTTCTCTGTCTGTTTTGCTACAGATATGTCTGTCAGATGCTTGATATTAAAAAAATAATATTTTTCACCCCAGGCTAACAGCGGCCAAGACATAATTCAGTTAATCTGTATTGCAGACATTGATAGAAAAAAAAAAAGGTACTCTTATTTTAAGACAGCTTCTTAGGAAAACATTGTGTCCTTATCACGGCCTTGACTGGACTAGTCCAGATGGGAACAGTGTGAAAGCCTGTCTTAATTTAATGAAGAGGCGAATGGACTTGAAGTTACGGAATTGGTCGGTCTGATAAGATGCTGCCATCAAGGTCTTTCATCTACACAAACGCTGCTGTTAGTTCCGGCTGGGAAAGATGTTAGAATGTTTTCTGTGGTAACAAAGCTGTAATATAAATGTTCTCAGGTGGGGGTACATATATATATACACACACACACACAAATCACATTTATTTTATGATGACAGAGCAGAGTAAATCACGTTTTGCAAACATATTTGTATATGGAGGTAAACTGACAATTTTTTTATTCATTATCAGCAGCGTTTGTTTAAAGGGACACTAGAAAGGGGATATGCTCAATAGTGTTTTGTTAATACTATTAGAATTACTATTAATTAATACTATTACAAGCAATATGTTTCAAGTTACCATAGGCCATGCACATTCTCTAAGTGCCGCCAGTGACGTGATGAAGCAGTTGGAGAATATGCAGGAGGGAAATACGTGTGCACAGGAAACTAATACCTATGTATGTGTTCTACTGCTCCCACAGTAAAAGACGTCATTTTGCAAATGTATTTTATGTTAAAGTCAAAATTAAGCTTTCATGATTCAGATAAGCAGGTCATTTTAAACAACTTTCCAATGTATTTCTATAATCACATTTGCTTTGTTTTCTTGGTATCTTTTATTAAAGAGTAAAACTATGTAGGCTCATAAGAGCTCAGGAGTGTGCACGTGCCTTTAGTACTATGGCAGCAGTTTTTTGGAATATTGTATAGCAAAGCTACAAATAATGTTGCAAAACACTGATGTCATAGAGTACTAAAGACACGTGCACACTCCTGAGATCTTATAAGCCTACCGAGTTTTACTTGTCAATGAAAAATACCAGGAAAGTTGTTAAAAAATGCATGTTCTATCTGAATAATGAAAGTTTAAAGGGACATGAAACCCAAAAATTTTCTTTCATGATTCAAATAGAGAATACAATTTTGAACAACTTTACTTCTATTATTTAATTTCTCTTGTTATCCTTTGCTGAAAGGTTTATTTTGGCAAGCTCAGGAGCAGTAAAGAACCTAGGTTCTAGCTGCTGATTGGTGGATGCAATATATATATATATATATATATATATATATATATACACCGATTGTCATTGGCTAACCCATGTGTCAGCAACCAGTAGTGCATTGCTGCTCCTTCAACAAATGATACTAAAAGAATGAAACAAATTAGATAATAGAAGTAAATTAGAAAGTTGTTTAAAATTGTATTCTCTATCTGAATCATGACAGAAATATTTTGAGTTTCATGTCCCTTAAATTTTGACTTTACTGTCTCTTTAATGTTATGCTTCACCCTTTTGTAGTATGTTTTTTATTATGTATGTTACATATGTTATTTATACTACTGCAGCACATAAGTGACAGAATTAACATTCCTATATACATAGTACACATGACTCTACGGGGCCGATTTATTAAATGTCGGACGGAGATGATCCCCTGTAGCATATGCTGTCTGCATTTAACATTGCACAAGCAAACGGCCGCTAGCAGGGGGTATCAATCATCCCGATCGTATCTGATCAGGAGGATTGCTGTCCGCCACCTCAGAGGTGGCAGATGAGTTAAGGAGCAGCAGTCTTACGACTGCTATTTCTTAACTTTTGTTTTTGGTGAGCCACAAGGCTTGGGCAGAAGCAGCTGCATTCACAGCTTTATAAATTGGCACTACATGTCAAAGTCCCATCCTAAGCTTTTTCCCTATTGTTCCCTATTCCCTATCCTTTGATATGTTGAAATCTGTATCTCTTTAATGTAAGTGCCAATAATAAAAAAAAAACATACTTATGTCAGATTAATGCACCTGTGTGAATTTTCACACGTTATTTTTTCTATGGTGGCAAAAGATGAATATGTTAAAGTGATGGTATATCCTAGGGATTTTGAAATGCTAGGATTTACAAGTGCTACAAATAAAGGAGTCATGGGTTTATGCCAAGCTGATTGCCTTCAGTCGCCTATAGTAAAACACCTTTTTGTCAATAGTGTCCTCTTCGCCAATAGCGTGCTATCCGATTGGCCCACACGCCTATTGGCTAAGAGGTAAAAATGTCATCTCATTGAAAATATAGCTCAGCTCGGCATACACCCACTGCAAATAAAAGGTACTTTTAATCTAAACTAAAAGAAATAAAAAGCGTATCCTATCCAGCACTAACCAATCCCTATCAGTGTAATTGGATATGCTTAGTCTGAAGTGTCAAACCTTATAGAGGCATAAAAAATGTAATATCTCTAATAACAATCATATACTACAACTAAGGAGCATTAAAGGAGTATTTATTTGGAACAACAGGAGAAGGTTATATATGACAACCTGATGGATACTCTAACAATTCCTATCATAGTGCACTATGAAATATTTCTACCAGCTGGAAAAATCATATAGAAATAAGGAAAAGAGAAAATAAACTTAATATAAAGCATACAACGAAATTGCCTGTTATTGAACACAGGTAAATTCAAAGTCCCAGATGGTAAAAATCTTAACAGTTCCCCATCAGATTAATTAGATTGTGTAGAAACTTGAGCCACAAGTAGTTAATTTGTTCCGTTTTAATTGATACTTGTAGACAACCTGCACAATGGTTACTGTGTTATTCTGGTTATGCCGAAATTCATAAGGGCAAAATACTGCCGTAGCGATAAGTATAAACCAGTCCTTGGCTTAAAGACACTGTGTGAACCAACAATTCTACCGTAGCAGTAAGTATTAACCAGTTCTTGGATGTCAGCAATACTCAGTATTGTAGAGAATCAAGTTCCGCCATGGCGGTAAAGTATAAACCAGTTCTTGGCTCAAACTGGCAAACACTGTGTCAGAAAGTGTATTCCGCTATGGCGGTTATACTTGTGGTTACTGAGAGTCCCACTATCGCGTGCCGCACCTCCAGGGGTGCTCCTCTAACTTTGTGTCTGCGGTTGTACACGGCCTCCAAATCACATCAATCAGACAGTAAATCTTCATCTCATGGTTTCCAAACAATAGCTCCAGCCAGCTACGCGTGTTTCACCCCTAAGGCTGTGGGGCTTCTTCAGGCTCCAGATTCAATCAGTAATTAACAGGTGTGTATAGAGTTCCTTTAAAGAAAACATCACGGAGGAAAACTCCTCCCTTTCTTGAAGCCTTTTGGATCAAATGTTATTCTTGGGGTAAAATGGTAACTTTGTTTAACCAAAACAAAAATATCTCAGTCATTGATACATATTTAAGTGTTAAACATAAAATTATAACACGGAATTGTAAAAGTACTGTTATTATAGAATAGAAATGCTCCTTATTGATGCAGCACAGATTGATAATAATTTTTAGAAAAAACAATTCTTATTTACTTGAAAATATTTTTCTACCATAAGGGGATTACAATTAATTTCCTCATTCTTGCCTAAAGGGGCAAGTGTTTTTAAATTAAAGATACATTTACGTTCATTCTGCAGAAGTTTTTTGTCCAGATCACCACCTCTTTCTCTGAGATAATTTTTTTGCAGACCTCTGAATTTTAATTCATGCTTATTACTATTGTGAAAATAGAAAAAATGTTGCGCTACACTGCTGGTGTCAATCAGTTTATTCTTTATATCTCTCTTATGTTCTTTGATTCTTTCTTTGAGCTCTCTATACGTTTTACCAACTTAATAACAGGGGCAATTACAGAAAACTAAACATACAACTCCTTCACTTACACAGTTTATGTGTCCCTGGATGTACCATTGTTTGCCAAATTTATCAATGAATTTATTACCAGTGGTCATGTTAGAACAGACTGAACATTTTAAATTACCATCTTTATTTTTGTATTGTGACAGCCAGTTATCAGACTTATTAATACGGAAATGGCTTCTCACCAATTTGTTTTTAAGGTTGGGGGCTTTTTTCGCTGTCATTTGGGGAGTACTATTTATTTGCTTCGCTAAAGAGTTATCTAGAGTTAAGATATGCCAGTGTTTCAACAATATTGTTCTTATTTTCGCCCAAGAGTCATTATAAACACTGATGAATCTCACTGTATCTCCTTGCAAATTGTCCTTTGATTTATATAGAATTTCCTGCCTATCTTTATATCTTGCCTTTGTGTATGCCTGTTTTAGGCAGTTTTGGGAATACCCCCTTTCCTTAAATCTTTTTTGTAGATCGCTTGCCTCTATTTTAAATGTTTCAATTTGTGTACAATTCCTCCTATGTCTGAGATATTGGCCATGTGGTATATTGAATAAGAGGTGTGATGGATGATGGCTATCAGCACGCAATAGTGTATTACCAGCTGTAAGTTTTCTATGGGTGGAGGTAGTAATAATTTGATTCACATTACTAATATTTAAATCTAAAAAAAACTTATTTCTGTTTTGCTGCTTGTATAAGTGAATTTCAAATTAAAAGTATTTTGGTTCAAAAATTCCATAAATTTAATTAACTCTTCTTCTGACCCCTCCCATAGCAATAAGGCATCATCTATGAAGCGTATCCATAAACCTATTTTTTCTTTATATTTTCCATCCCAGATTACTTCTTTTTCCCAGTATCCTAGGTACAGACATGTGTATGTTGGTGCACAACAAGTACCCATGGCTGTACCTAGTGTTTGTACATAAATCTGTTGATTAAATGTAAAATAATTGTGTTGCAGCAAAAAGTCCAGGAGAATTAATACAAAATTTGTATGTTCAGGATAGTTTTTCCCCCTCTGTTCCAAAAAATACCTGCAGGTTTCAACTCCTTTAGAATGTGGAATCGAAGAGTATAACCCTTCTACATCAATCGTTACTAGAAGTGTATCATTTTGGACAGTTAGGCCTTCTAATTTTTTTAAGTACATCAAGTGAATCTTTCACAGAAGATGTCAGATTATCAAGAAATGGTCTTAAATTATAGTCAACATATTCAGAGATTTTTTCTGTCAGGGACCCTATCCCCGAAATTATTGGTCTACCAGGGGGTGGTAATCTCCCCTTGTGTAATTTGGGTATGGTGTAGAAAGTAGGAATTATTGGAAAATTTACTTTAAGGTAGTCAAACTCACGTTTATTAATAAGACCTTCTTTTAGTGCTTCTGATAAGATTTGATCTAATTCAGAAGAATATTGTTCAGTAGGGTCAGTTTTGATATTTTTATAATGGGTTTTATCTTGGACTTGGAGAATACATTCTTTTAAGTAGTCTTTTGTATTCAAGACTACAACGTTACCGCCTTTATCTGACGGCTTAATGGTAATGTCAGGATTTTTTTGTAATTCTTTTAACGCTAACTGTTGTTTAGCTGTTAAATTATTCTTTATATGTGTACTCTCTTCCATCTCAATAATATACTTTTCCACAAGTTTGACAAAGTTTTGTACATATGGTACCATTGATAAAATCCTATATGTGACAAAGATAATTGCTCTTGTGGGTCTCCCTCTGAAGCCAATTCCTCTAGGCCAATCAATAATTGGGGATCATGAATATCAAGAGTTGTTTCAGGTATTTTGTTCTCAAAAGTTTTCTTTAAAATTAATTTTCTTGCGAACAAGTTTAAATCCTATATTACTGTAAATTTATCACATTTATTTGTGGGGGCAAAAGATAGCCCCTTGCCTAATACCTCTATTTGATAATCAGTGAGCTTTGCGTCAGAGAGGTTAACCAGTTTTTTCGATTTTATTAAGTTTTCTGCTTCTCTTTCATTTGGTTTCTCAATGGATATTTTCTCCCTTCTTGTGAAGTTTGCTTTATATTTCCTTCCTCCTCTCCTGGTCCTTTTATTTCCTGTTGTCTCTGACCTAAAAAATCCCTTCTTCTACCTCTTCTTGATCTAAATCTTTGCTTATTTTTATCCTCGGTTAATGAACCTCCTTATTCTGAGCTGCTTGTCTGGAATGTGTAATTATAAACTTGGTTTTTTTGATAGTCATCCCAGTCTCTTTCAAACTTTCTCTGTTTTCTAAATTTTATTGTATCTTGAATCTTTCTTACTTCCAACTTGGCCACACCCATTCATTTTTCATATTGCTCATTTGACTTCCATTCATCTATTTTTTCTGTTGCTACATTCAATTCAGTCTGCACTTGCTTCAGTTTTAACTCATTCTCATCAATCATTAGCTTCATCCAATTAAAGGCACACTCACTTGCATAGTTATCCCATTTTTTCTGGAAATCCTCTAAAAGTGGTTCATTCAGATTGGAGCCAGGTCTTTTTCTCACACTTAGGCCCCTAGGTATCATTTTAGCTTCTAAATATTTATTTCGGCTTGAGATCTCCCATTTTAATTTTTGTTCTTTTAATATTTTTGATTTATAAGTTTTAAACACTTTAAAAATATTTTGGCTATCTTCTGAATTTTGATTTGTGTTCGCTGTATTGCTAGGAAGTGAAAAGGTTTCATCCATGTCAAAATCCCATTCTGTCTTATCAAAACCTGCCATATCTAAATATGCTCTCTAAAGGATATATAACACTAAAGAACATGCATATATTATACAACTAGATGTGCAAGGCAACAGGAAAGACCACACAAATGGTCAGAAATTTAATGTAAAAAGGGGGGAGTGTTGTCAGCACTATCAGTATTACCAATAAAAAAGAGGGTGTTGGTTTACAGAGGTCTGAATTATTAGTACCTATCAGACCCCTGGTGCATGGGGAAAGAGGTAAATTTAAATCTAAACTAAAAGAAATAAAAAGCTTATCCTATCCAGCACTAACCAATCCCTATCAGTGTAATTGGATATGCTTAGTCTGAAATGTCAAACCTTTCCCCATGCACCTGGGGTCTGATAGGTACTAATAATTCAGACCTCTGTAAACCAACACCCTCTTTTTATTGGTAATACTGATAGTGCTGACAACACTCCCCCCTTTTTAAAAAGGTACTTTTAACATCAAGTTTGTAATACCCTTTATTAGTAGCACTGGTAAATGCTAGGATTTACTATCACTTTAAGGCTCTGCCCAATACAAATCACATTATGGCAATGTTCGATACACTTTAATGGACTTGCTATTTGATGCATTCATACCTGTGCACTCATTTAGTGTGACATAATAAAAAAATTCATAAAGCATCACACTGTAAAAATAGAGGCAAAAATTGTATTACCAACATTCTTTTCATAGAGAATAAACCAAAAAGACAAGGGTTCATATAAGCAATATTGCGATCACGCCACCGAGACCGCCCTCCTCGCTGCCACAGACGACATCCGCGCCATGCTCGACCGAGGAGAAACCGCCGCCCTCATTCTCCTAGACCTCTCAGCAGCTTTCGACACTGTCGACCACAACACCCTCCGCATCCGCCTACACGATGCCGGCATCCGCAGCAAAGCCCTGGAATGGATCACCTCCTTCCTCACGGGCAAGACCCAGAAAGTCAGACTCTCGCCTTTCTCCTCCAAACTCACACCAGTCAACTGCGGTGTACCGCAAGGCTCTTCGCTGAGCCCCACCTTCTTCAACATCTACATGGCCCTTCTTGCCACCATCGTCCGATGCCACAACCTCAACATTGTCTCCTACGCCGACGACACCCAGTTAAGCATCTCACTCACCCGAGATCCCACCACCGCCAAAAAGAACGTCCATGAAGGCCTGACAGCAGTCGCCACCTGGATGAAGGACAACCGGCTCAAACTGAACACAGACAAAACCGAAGTCCTCCTCCTCGGATCCAATAAATCCGCATGAGACAACTCCTGGTGGCCCACAGCCCACGGTCACCATCCAACCCCAACCGACCACGCACAAAATCTAGGCTTCATCCTGGACTCCTCACTCTCCATGGACCGACAAATCAATGCCATCACCTGACCTCAACATGCTTCCACATTTTCCACCTGCTACGAAAAATCTTCAAGTGGATCCCTACCGAAACCAAGAAAACAGTCACCCACGCCCTCGTCAGCAACCGGTTAGACTACGGCAAAGCACTCTATGCCGGCTCCACCATGAGACTCCAAAAGAGACTCGTATCCAGAACGCCTCAGCCAGACTCATCCTTAACATCCCCCTCCAATGCCACATCACCGATTACCTAAGGAACCTTCACTGGCTCCCCATCAACAAGAGAATCACCTTCAAGCTCCTTACCGACACGTTCAAGGCCCTACACAACATCGGACCTGAATACCTCAACCGAAGTGTAAATTTCTACACCCCCCGCCAGACAAATCCGATCGGCCGACCAAGCACTCGCAGTTATCCCCCGCATCAGCAAATCCACAATGGGTGGAAGATCCTTCTCCCACATGGCGGCTAAGACATCGAACACCCTCCCGCTTCACCTCAGACAATCTACCTCCCTTACAAAGTTCATAAAGGACCTCAAAACCTGGCTCTTCGACTGAATGCCCATCTCCTCCCCCCCTCCATTTTCTCCTATCCCCCTATCCCCTTTCCCTTAGCGCCTTGAGACCCTCACGGGTGATTAGTTTGCGCTCTATAAGTACCCAATAGAAAGATAGATAGATTTTGTGCGCATATTACAAGTTTAAGGTAAACAGGTGTGTTAGAGCAAAAAAAAGAATTTGCGCTCATCAGGTTAGCACAACTGAAGACTATGGGGCCAATTTAAATACCCCGCATCGGCCCCAATGCCTCTGTTTCCGTGCAAGCCTTCATGCTCGCCAGAAACAGGAGTTAAGAAGCAGCGGTCATAAGACCACTGCTCCTTAACTCATCCACTGCCTCTGAGGATGAGGACATCAATCCGTCCGATCTCATACAATCAGGTTGATTGACACCCCCTGCAGATAAATGCTGAAAGTGTATGCTGTCGGCATTTATCGATGTCTGGCAGACAAGTTCGCTACAGCGGATCATGTTCGCCAGACACTTGATAAATCGTCCCCTAGTGTAAAGTGTGAGGGGTAAAAATAATAAGGGATGAAAGGTATATGGTATATGACAACATATTTGACTGAAAAGGGCTATAATGTACATATATTTGTCTAAATATGTTGGTATATGTACATATATGTGTGTATGATATATATATATATATATATATATATATATATATATATATATATATATATATATATACACACACACACACATATATACACTTTTGGAGCCCTTTCCACTCTATTAACTCAATTTATTAATTTAATAATATATTTTTACTGTAAATATTTTACATTCCAATGTTCTTCACTTAGAATATTTTTTTTTTATATATAGTATATGAGTCCATCGACTTCAACCTATACAAATCTAATAAACTTGCAACAAAAAAACTCCAGTTGAGCTTAATATAATCCCACTTAAAGGTGACCTATTTAATACAAACAGTCATATTAATTTCCATTTTTTTTAAATGTATCTAGGGTATTAGCATTCACTACCTCCTTTGGTAATGAGTTCCACAATTGTATTGCTCTTACAGTGAAAAAACATTTCCATTGCAGAAGATTACATTTCCTTTCCTCCAATCCTTAATTTGTGACCTCTTGTCACAAACAATTTTCTTGGAATAAACAAAGCTTCTGCCATTTCTGTATATGGGCCTTGAATATATTTATATAAAGTAATCATATCACCTCTCAAGCACCTTTTTTTCTAGGGAAAACAGACCCAGTTTGGCTAGCCTCTCCTCATAACTTAAATTCTCCATTCCCCTTGTTAGCTTTGTGGCCCTTCTCTAGTTTTGCAATATTTTTTTTGCAATCGGTCGCCAGAACTGCACTCCATACTTAAAGGGACACTGAACCCAATTTTTTTCTTTCTTGATTCAGATAGAGCATACAATTTTAAGCAACTTTCTAATTTACTCCTATTATTAAATTTTCTTTATTCTCTTGCTATCTTTATTTGAAATGCAAGAATGTAAGTTTAGATGCCGGCCCATTTTTGGGGAACAACCTGGGTTGTCCTTGCCGATTGGTGGATACATTAATCCACCAATGAAAAGTGCTGTCCAGAGTCTGAACAAAAAAAAAAGCTTAGATGCCTTCTTTTTCAAATAGAGATAGCAAGAGAATGAAGAAAAATTGATAGGAGTAAATTAGAAAGTTGCTTAAAATTGCATTCTCTATTTGAATCTCAAAAGAAAAAATTGGGATCAGTGTCCCTTTAAGGTGAGGTCTTACCAAGGATTTATATAGTGACAAAATTATGCTTTCCTCCCTTGAATCAATGCCTATTTTAATACATGCTAGTATCTTATTAGCCTTTGAAGCTGCTGCCCTGCATTGTGCATCCATCTTTAGCTTGTTATCTATTACTACTCCCAAATCCCTTTCCTCCTTTGTTTAGCTAAGTCTTGTCCCACTTAAATAATACATTGATTGCTTATTTTTACTTCAAAAATGTAGAACCTTGCATTTTCCCACTTAAAATCTAAATTTTCCATTTACCTGCCCATACTTCTAATTGTTGCAGATCCCTTTGTAACGTAACTTAATTCTGCTCTGACCTAATGACCTTACTTAATTTAGTATCATCTGCAAAAATAAAGATGTCTATTTAATCCTTGCTCCAAGTCATAAATAAAAATATTAAAAAGAACAGGGCCCAGTACTGATCCCTTGGGGACTCCACTGATTACCTTTGTCCAATCTGAGTAAGATCCATTCACTACTATTTGTTGCTCCCTAACTTTTATCCAGTTATTTATCCATGAGCTAACATTTTCAGCTATTTCCAGTCCCTTAATTGTGTGCATTAATCTCTCATGTGGCACTGTATCAAACACCATTGCAAAGTCTAAGTCAGAGCTTTCCAAACTTTTCATCTTGGTGCACACTTTTTAGACCTACATCATTTCGTGACACAGTAAATCAGTTGGACTAGCAAAAAGGAGGTTAAACTAACTTGTTTTAAGAGATACAGACACATATATAAAGTAGTTAATAACTAAATGTATTTACAAGTAACAGTATGTATGTGCAAGAATTAAAAAAAAGTTTATAATAACTACACCAATAACTACTTACTATCTTAATGGGATGCATGACGTTGATGGGATGAACACAATTTCTGAATATTTGGTGGAATATTAGATAAAGACACTGGCATTTCATCATCAAGCATTTTTAAGCTTCCACTTCCTATCCATATATCAAGAGCAGGAGCAGCAATGCACTACTGGGAGTTAGCTGCAAAAAAACCCCCACTAACTTCTGACTTCAGCTCAGCATTTAAGCTGCCGCCCTCAGAGCTCGGTGAGCCCGATTGACTACTGCCCACGCTGCAAACACACTGCTGTCCCACTCACTGACTACACATGCAGTCACGAGCCAATGTGTCGACAAAGCCACCAATTGGAATAGTTTCAGTTCACACTGAGCTGTGCCAATAGGTTAAGATGATCTGTGACCCCCTAGGTATCAATCACGTGTCAACCATGTGATATGCATAGCAGGCAGGCGGAAAGTCAGAAACGTAAAATTTTTTTTACAAAAATTACATTTAAAAAAATTTGTGCTGAAGCAGGGACACACCAACACACTGCTGCCGACACACTAGTGTGTCCCGACACACAGTTTGGAAAGCACTGGTCTAAGTATATCACATCAACTGATTCCCCTTTATCTATATTTTTAATTATTTATTTAAATACATTATTACAGAATAGCTTTAGAATTTTTCTCTGCACATGCATATGAAGCATAGCTACTCTCAGTTCACCAGACTGCAGTTGCTCAGAGAGCCAGTGGGGACTTGTATCATGTCAACAATGATGCAAGTTGAGTCATTAACAGATAATGCAAGAAGTATAGACTCTGTGAGAAAGTGCTGTGTTTAAAATGCTGCTGCACAGAGCATACTTACGTACACTCTTGAAACAGTTATAGCTTTTACTAGAAGCATTTTTGCCAATACATGTAATATTGCAGAAAAGGTTTCTAATCAAAACTGAAATGCACCCATGTCCATTCAAATTTAGGTTGGAATGTCCTTTTAAACATATTATTTATTTATTTTTTTATAAAGAGCTTTATTAAAGACCATTACTTTCTCATTTCTGTCTTTCAATTGTGCTTTTGCTTACTGGGTTAGAATATTCCTGATCCAGCTTGGCTTACATTAGTGATTCAGATAATCATGTTTGATTGATGCATTTATCTTTTAATGGCATAGTTCTTTTAAATCTAACTGGTTTTACTTTGGATGAAAATTATTTTAATTCAGAAAATCTCATACATGTTATACTGCCCCCTTAGAAATATTCATCTTAGCTGCAGTTTGGTGTTGCATTCAACATTCATTAGAACAACTTGTCTTCTTGACGTGCTTACAAAGGTATTTCCAAAAAGGTCAAAGCAGGAAGTAGACCCACAATGAATATCAGGTGTTAGAGATTAACACTGTTAATCTTTAAAAGTCAGGTAAAACTCACATGTTCAAGCATAATATATATATATATATATATATATATATATATATATATATATATATATATATATATATATATATATATATATATATATATATATATATATATATATATATATATATATATATATATATATATATAGGCATATTTATCAAGTTCTGTATGGAGCTTGAAGCCCCATGTTTATTGTGTAGAAACACAAGTTATGAAGCAGCGGTCTAAAGACCGCTGCTCCATCACCTGTCCGCCTGCTCTGAGGTGGCGGACAGACATTGCCGAAAATAAACCCTATCCAATACGATCGGGTTTATTGACACCCCCTACTGGCGGCCGATTGGACGAGAATCTGCAGGGAGCAGAGTTGCACCAGCAGTTCACAAGAACTGCTGGTGCAATGATAAATGCCGACAGCGTATGTTGTCGGAATTTATCCCAAGTGCGGCGGACATGATCCGCAATATTGGATCATGTCCGCTCGCACATTAATAAATAGGCCCCATTGTGATTGTGTTTGTGATTATCTTATGATAACGTATTTTCAGTTTAACAGGTCATCGACAGTAATCAAACCAATCTATTCCTGCAAGAAATCTGTGAACAATAAATTAGAGCAGGCCATAAACTGTCACATCCAGATTACTAGATTTTGACATACTGTGTAATTAGAGAAAACAAAAAAATAATATATGTCTTCCTTTAGTTTGTTGTTATAAAGGGAAAATTATGTTTACTATAAGTTATAATGACACTTTTATCTCTCCCTGCTGCTTTGGAATGAATTGAAGACAATAAATAAATACACAGTACAGTGTCTATTTAAAGGGACATGAAAGTCAAAATTGTACATTTAAGGTTCAGATAAAGAATGCCATTTTAAGAGAGTTTTGCATCTATTATCAAATTTACTTTGCTCTCTTGGTAACCTTTGTTGAAAATCATACCTAGGTAGGCTCAGGAACAGCACTGCATTACTGGAAGATAGCTGGCGATTGGTAACTGCACATACTGCTTTCTGAAATCAACATCTTTACATGTATAGCAGCCATTCCATTTCAGTGTCTGTATCTGTTGAATTCCAAAACAGGTACATCTCATTCTACTTCCATCCTTAAAATTTCAAAAATGGTGGTTCATAAGAATATGGTTAAGCAGCAGACATTGGGGACAACAAAGCTACAGACTAGCAGAGGGTGAAAACAACTCTCCACTGCCCGAGATGACCACCAACTCATTTGAATGTCACTCAACAACCGTAGGATGACATCAAGTGAACTTCAAAAAGAATGGCAAACCACAGCTGGGGTGAAATGCACGACTAGGATGGTTTAAACAGGCTACTAGGGGCAGGGCAGGTGTCATACATAGCTAGAAAAAATGAGAAGCAAAGTAGAGCTAGACTGAGGTAAAAGATCATAAGGATTGGACCGTGGAGGGATGGAGTAAGGTCATCTTCTCTGATGAGTACAATTTTGAGCTTTGCCCAACACCTGGTTTTAATGCTTAGACGGAAACCCAGAGAGGCCTACAAACCATATTGTCTTGCACCCTCTAGGACGTTTTGTGGAGGACCTGAGATGATCTGGGGTTGCTTAAGCAAGGCTGGAATCAGGCAGATTTATCTTTTTGAAGGACGCATTAATCAAGCCATGTACAAGGTTATCCTGGAAGAAAACTTCCTTATTTCTGCTCTGACAATATTCCCCTACTCTAAGGGTTGTTTCTTTCCAGCAGGACAATACTCTATACCACACAGCCAGGTCAATCAAGGTTTTGATGGAGGACCACCAGATCAAGACCCTGTCATAGCCAGCCCAATCTCCAGACCTGAACACATTGAAAACTTATGGAATTTGATCAAGAGGAAGATGGATGGTCTCAAGCCATCAAACAAAGCTGAGCTGCTGGAATTTTTGCACTAGGAGTGGCATAAACAGCAATGGGAAATGGTGGAGAGCATGCCAAGACACTTGAAAGTTGTGATTCAAAATCAGGGTTATTCCACCAAATATTGATTTCTGAGCTCTTGCAAAATTAAAAAATAATTTTCTATTGTTTACAAATTAATATGAACTTGTTTTCTTTTTCATTATTCAAGGTCTGAAAAAAACTGCATCTTTGTTATTTTGACCAGTTGTAATTTCCTGCAAATAAATGCTCTAAATGACAATATTTTTATTTGGAATTTGGGAGAAATAATTTTTCATTTTACTCAAACACATACTCATATATAGTAAAAATAAGGAAACTGATAATTTTGCAGTGGTCTCTTATTTTTTTCCAGAGCTGTATATGCCTATTGTCTTTGGTTCACCCAGTGTGTTCAGCTAGCTCTCAGCAGTCCATTGCTGCTCCTTTACAATCACATGCTCTATTGGAATCATGAAAGACAATTTGGTGGTTTTATGTCCCCTTAATCTCTTTTTTAGAGATTAAACACAGATTTATATAAATGCAATAGTTCAGTTATGAAATGCTTAGTACCTGCATTTTGTTTTTGTACTCTAATGTCCCTTTAGGTTTTTTTTTTTTTTTTTGTTTTTTTTAAGAATACTCAATAACCTTAAAGGGACTCTGAACCCAAATGTTTTCTTTCATGATTCAGATAGAGCATGCAATTTTAAGCAACTTTCTAATTTACTCCTATTATCATTTTTTCTTTGTTCTCTTGCTATCTTTATTTGAAAAATAAGGCATCTAAGCTTTTTTTTGGTTTCAGTACTCTGAACAGCACTTTTTTATTGGTGGATGAATTTATACACCAATCAGCAAGGACAACCCAGGTTGTTCACCAAAAATGGGCTGGCATCTAAGCTTACATTCTTGCATTTCAAATAAAGATACCAAGAGAATGAAGAAAATTTGATAATAGGAGTAAATTAGAAAGTTGCTTAAAATTTCATGTACTACATGAATCACAAAAGGAAAAATGTGAGTTCAGTGTCCCTTTAAGAATATGGAAGATGATGGTGTTTGTACCAAACCAATGTGACTACATTTGGTAAAATACAGTTCTTTCTAATTATTGTGTTAGTTCTAGAAGAGTCTCCTAAAAAAATATTTATTTCATCTCAAGATGTGTCATCTATTTACTGTATCACTTTAAGTATTTAAGTTATATAGGCCCCAGTGGAAACTGAAATCTCAATATAATTTTATTGATGGGAATTTAAATAGAAATTTTCTGAACAAAATCAGCTGAAAGTCAGGGGTGCTAAATCAACTAATGAACTCAGCATATTACAAAATGAACAAAAATCTAGCATCAAATTTTTCACTACAAGAGGGAATTGGAAATTAAAGGTGTCAGGTAAATTAATCTTAAATGCCCAGACATATTTTTTTCTAGGATATCACAAATATTCATTTCTTTCACAAATCATTATAGTGTTGAAATACAGCATAAATCTCTGGGAATTTATACGAACGAAGAGATTTTATAGTTTCCTTGTTGCTTCCAAACCCTTCTGATATGACTTCCCCAGAGTCATTGATGTCTGTGTAACATAGCAGTTGCAATTAATCCTCATAAACATAAAAATCTTAAAAGCCAATTTAAAATCAGTAGATTACATCTTTATTATTTTGGGGTTTCTCATATATTTGCATCAATAATTAAAATACTTCTTTACATTAGATTAGAAAAAAATGTACAATGTGGTCTGACAGTGAAAGAGTTAAGAATGATCTGTTATTGTGCTAAATAAACAGCCATCAAATCTGTTCAAACCATATGTATCTCCAGCTGATTCTTTTTTTTCCCCAATTGCTTTCATTTTTTGGGAATAAAAACCAGATCATGTGACAACTCAAAGTCCCAGTAATAGTCAGCACTATGGGGTATATTTATTAATGTGCGAGCGGACATGATACGATGTAGCGTATCATGTCAACTGCACATCGATAAATGCCTACAGCATGCGCTGTCAGCATTTATCATTGCACCAGCAGGCCGTTAGCAGGGGGTGTCAATCAACCCGATCGTAATCGATCGGGTTGATTTCTGTCCGTCGCCTCAGAACAGGTGGACAGGTTATGGAGCAGCAGTCTTTAGAGCGCTGCTTCATAACTTCTGTTTCCGGTGAGCCTGAAGACTCGCTGGAAACACGGGGCATCAAGCATCCGTACGGAGCTTGATAAATTGACCCCAATGACTTGAGTAATAGACACATAAGAAAATGAGATGAAAATAACAAAGTAATTTTGCTTAAAGGAACATAGAATGCAAAATTTAATTCTCCACAGATCGCTTGATTACAAGTGAAGTGCAATCGATAACCATGGAGTTTTAAAATATTTTTCTTTACTTTGTGCAAAGATTAAAGCACAGTCTGGTAAAACAAGTAGAGTCTTAAATATTTAAACCAAAGCATTTTAACATGGCTGGAACTTTTTTAGTAAGCCCTATACCTTTAAGAAATAGCCCAGTGATTGCTATTAGCTCACTCATTACGCTCGGATTACAAGTGGCAAATAAGGCATTACATTCAAGCAAAATCCAAAATAGAGCTGTAAAATGCTGTTTGTTTATCTGTATTTGCCTTTTGAGGCCTAAAGTAAACAATTATCACTTGCTTATTTGCATAACAAAACACATGAAAATACTATGAAAATAAAAGTTTTAAATTATTTAGACTTGACACAAAAAAAAAAAGATGTGTGACAGAATTAAGGGGATGTGGTATATGACAAGGTGCAGAACGGGGAAGGGATGAAAGGTGAATGTGTGTGTATGTGTATGTATAGTCTTGTGTACTTAGACAGACATGATACCCAAATGTTGAAACACTTGAAAGTGATGCAGCATAGCTATAAAAAGCTGACTAGAAAATATCACCTGAACATCAATATGTAAAAAAGATAGATATTTTACCTTACAGTTTCCTAAATATTCATAAAAAGGACTTTAGGCAGCCAGTCAGTATGCCTGTCCCGGGACTTGCAAGGGAGCCTGTCTCATGAACACTCATGTTATTTCCCTATTCAGTTTAAGGAAGTTTACTACAAAATCTCATGTGATTACAGTTCATGACCTCAGCACTGCTGTTGCTGATTGGCTGCTGTTCATTTTTTTTTTTTAAACCTGCAGCTGGGAAGTAACTGAAGATAACTTTTTACACAGCACTTACTCTGGTGATTTTAGGAAATTGTCAGGTAAAATACTTTTTTACATAGAGATGATCAGGTGATATTTTTTGTCAGCTTTTTAGGGTTATGCTGCATCAATTTCAAGTGCTTTAGCTTATGAGTATTTTGTCCCTTTAACTTTAATTACGATAGTATAGCACAGAACTACATGAAGAACTCCACTACTTGTGCACCATTGGCTTAGCTCTTGAGCGATATCCAACATGAATTATACTGTGCACCCCAATAAAAGTTTATTTTTGTGAACACCTGCACTATCCAACATGCCAACATGCAGATGTTAGCACACCCATACACTATATATATATATATATATATATATATATATATATATCTCAGCAAAATTAGCAGCACTATTGATTGCACCTAAAGAAATATGAAACCCAATTTTTTTTATTTCATGATTTAGATAGAGCATGCAATTTTAAGCAACATTCTAATTTACTCCTATTATCAGTAACTTCTACACGTTTTGTAATTACTACAAAAAAAAAAAAAAATTGTATAAACTGGGTACCAGCAGACAGCTACCAGTACCTAAGATGGTGGAAACCATTAGGAGGGGGAGAGTTAGAGATGTGTTTGAGAGGGATAAAGGAGGTGCTTGGCTTAGGGTGGTTGGATGGTAATACCTGCATTATAATACTTTTACCCTTACCAGCTAACTAATTAACCCCGTCACTGTTGGAATTTTCAGAAGTGTGGTGCGCAGCTGCAAATAGGTGGCATCTAATTAACGAAAAACAAGCAAAGCCATGCATGTTTGCTATTTCGGAACAAAGGGTATCCCAGAGAAGCTTTTGTCTTATGACTGCAGTAGTTGTGCGTAAACAATTTCAGTGAGAAGCCCAAAGATTGTAAAAAAAATTAACAATTATTTTATTTTTTATATTTTTATTGAAGAGTTGCAAGATACAGAAATCAAGCTTATACAATAATATACATTTAGTACAGGTACAAACATAATATATGATTTATATTTGTGTTTTATAATAAGCTGACCTAATTTTGGTCCCTCTTAAATTAGTATGGACCTCTCTTGGGTCCTTGATGTTTTAATATCAGGTAAATATAGGGATTATTTCAAAACAAACAAAAACATTTCTAGTAATTCTAACTAGGAGCCAAAGCCTGCTCCGCCGGCTGCAGTCATAAGGGATTATACATGTTCAGTCAAGTGTGGAATAGAAGGACTAATTAACAGAGCAAGGGGCTTGAAGAGCTGCCCCCTGTAAACCTTAAAACCTAATGGTTATAAACAGTGATGTGAAGTCAGTATAAGCTCAGTTACAAGTTCCGTCTGGAGGTTGTGTATATGTGAAAATCAAAGATAAAAACATCTGCTTACTATAGGCAAGATATGTATTCCAGGATAAATAATCTGTGGGGTAAAGCTTTTCTAGTATTATCTCCAGAGCCGCCAGAGATGCATCAATATTGTGTTAAGAGTTTGCCATCAGCATCTTACGTTTCACCCTCCTTGTTAAATACATTTTTCTTGGGAGCCCCCACAAACTCCCTTATAGCGCACTATCTCAGAAGTGATAACAACATACCAAGTGTAAATCCTGGTGTATTACTTTTGCATAAGAAGAATTGTGACAATAAAGTTGTATAATTCAGGCAACATGCCAAATGAACAGTATGGGAACTTGTGCTGTAAAGTTATTACTAAAAAAACAACCTATAAGAATACGTTATAGAGAATGGCTGATATGACACCAGCAAACCTGGTTACTAATTTAAATGTGCTATGCTATGAAGAACATAGTTAACATGCTGAGGAATAATTAGGTATCTCAAATGATGTTAAAATATTGGCAACAGCAAATGTTTTGCTATCCTTGTAGAGTACACCTTTCTGGAGGTCCCCCCCAAGCCCCCTTTTGATGCGTATATTCAGGAGCGATAACAGCATGCTTTTTACGATACCTGATAATAGACCAATATAAAAGAAGAATAAATACAGCTCTAAAGTTGCGAGATTAAATCATTACGGCAAATAAGTAATATGAGAATCTATGTAACAATGTTATAGCTAATAATTCAGCCTGTAGAAATACAACATAAAAGCACAATTAAGCAAAAAGGCAAAATGATAAATACTAAGCTTTATAAAGCATAATTAACCCATTGAAAAATGACTGTGAGTCTCTCAGTCTGTAGTGATGTTATTTAGGCACTGACAGTGTTGATGTTATATTGGGGTGATGTTTCTAGCCACCAAATGTTATTTGTGAAAGGAGAAGAAATTCTGTAGTGGATTATGTAAAAATTAAAGGGGGTCCCGTGCCAGCTTCCATTAATGGGTAGTGTTTTACCATGCAGATGTTGCAGAGCTTCGAGTTGTTGCTCAGTCTTGTTCCGTGCAACCAGCCAATTTATATATATGAGCAGGGAGTGTATCTGTTTTCCTAACATGTCCTTACAGGGGTCCCCCACCAACCTCCGTTCAGACATGTGTAGCGATATACAGTATGTCTCTCTCTGTCCTTAAGAGTTTGGGTGATATGCCTAAGAGTCCATCTGTCTTCAACTGGGTGGTATGTGACTTATTCACCCTTTAGTATCTCTGACGGCACGGAACTCGCTGGTGAGTCACCTTTCGTGGTAAAGATGGTCTTCTGATGCATATGATCTCTATATTTGTTACTCATGGCGGGAAAACTTGCTTCTGATTTTACATTGCAGGTAAAGTTCCTGCGTCCACATCAGGGCAGCGGTTTAGCAAGTAATCCAGTGGAGCTGACTCGATAAGGCGTTTGCATAGTTCCTCAAATTTCTGCCAGTGTGTGACAAAAGAGTTTGGTGCTCTGGAATCATTGGCGGTGGCCATTTTGGCTGTGTAATATTGATGTTCCCTGTGCAAATGCTATATATTTCTCTCTTCTGATGTCTCTATTGATAGCCAAGTCCGTGCAGACGTAAAAGCGGTGTAGGCTAAGGCACAAATCCTCAGAGGATACCAAGGGCGGTAGTGCTGCCTAGTAATTGCCACCGCTCTAGGCCTGACTCCAATTTCATGTAAACAGCTTAAATCAAATGTATAGGGGCATCACAAGGTAGTATGGCATTATATAATGTAGGTAAGGTAGGATTGCTGTTGAGGATGTTCTTATAATCGGTGAATTATTAGAAGCTCCACTAGAGCTCTGGAGAATGCGACCATTCAGGTTCACTGTTCCGACACGCCCACAATTTTTTTTAAATATGTTTGCATTTACTCTTTTGGTATCCAAGGTAGGCTCAAGAGCAGCAATGCACTGCTGGTAGCTAGCTGTTGATTGGTGGCTACACAGATGTCTCTTGTCATTGACTCACCAGATGTGTTCTGGTAGCTCCTAGTAGTGCACTGCTGCTTATGCAGGGCTTAAACATATAGTTATATGCAAGCTATAGTGCAATAACAAAATGCTCTTACAAATTAGAGCATTGTTTTCCAAATATAAGGCTAGTGGTATCCTATTTACACATTTCCCCCACTTTTATGTCCCTTAAACATGAAAGTTAATAAAAAAAAAAATGGGAAAAATATAGAACTTACAAACAATAATTTTTCATTAAAAAAAAAATCAAATATATGTTTGCTCTTTCACATGCATGGTAGAAATTATATGTGTTTAGTGCCCCTTTAAAGGGACAGTCTAGGCCAAAATAAACTTTCATGATTCAGATAGAGCATGTAATTTTAAACAATTTTCCAATTTACTTTTATCACCAATATTGCTTTCTTTTCTTGTTATTCTTAGTTGAAAGCTTAACCTAGGAGATTCATATGCTAATTTCTTAGACCTTGAAGGCCACCTCTTTTCAGAATGCATTTTAACAGTTTTTCACCAATAGAGGGTGTTAGTTCACGTATTTCATATAGATAACACTGTGCTTGTGCACGTGAAGTTATCTTGGAGCAGGCACTGATTGGTTAAACTGCAAGTCTGTCAAAAGAACTGAAATAAAGGGGCAGTTTTCAGAGGCTTAGATACAAGATAATCACAGAGGTTAAAAGTATATTATTATAACTGTGTTGGTTATGCAAAACTGGGGAATGGGTAATACAGGGATTATCTATCTCTTAAAACAATAAAAATTCTGGTGTAGACTGTCCCTTTAATCAATAAAATTCTGCTAATGGGAAGATACCAAAATGGGCCTAGATCAATAACTTGGGTTTTCTACTAAAATATATATATATAGTTTGGATAGGTAAATAAAGACAAGGCTCTATTTCTTTTTAAATGATGTGATAGAAATTATGCTAAACATTCAGGCCTAGATTTGGAGTTTGGCGGTAAAAGGGCTGTTAACGCTCCGCGGGCTTTTTTCTGGCCGCACCATAAATTTAACTCTGGTATCGAGAGTTCAAACAAATGCTGCGTTAGGCTCCAAAAAAGGAGCGTAGAGCATTTGTACCGCAAATGCAACTCTCGATACCAGAGTTGCTTACGGACGCGGCCGGCCTAAAAAACGTGCTCGTGCACGATTCTCCCATAGGAAACAATGGGGCTGTTTGAGCTGAAAAAAAAACCTAACACCTGCAAAAAAGCAGCGTTCAGCTCCTAACGCAGCCCCATTGTTTCCTGAGGGGAAACACTTCCTAAGTCTGCACCTAACACCCTAACATGTACCCCGAGTCTAAACACCCCTAACCTTACACTTATTAACCCCTAATCTGCCACCCCCGCTATCGCTGACCCCTGCATTTTTTTTTTAAACCCTAATCTGCCGCTCCGTAAACCGCCGCAACCTACGTTATCCCTATGTACCCCTAATCTGCTGCCCCTAACACCGCCGACCCCTATGTTATATTTATTAACCCCTAATCTGCCCCCCACAACGTCGCCGACACCTGCCTACACTTATTAACCCCTAATCTGCCGAGCGGACCTGAGCGCTACTATAATAAAGTTATTAACCCCTAATCCGCCTCACTAACCCTATCATAAATAGTATTAACCCCTAATCTGCCCTCCCTAACATCGCCGACACCTAACTTCAATTATTAACCCCTAATCTGACGACCGGAGCTCATCGCTATTCTAATAAATGTATTAACCCCTAAAGCTAAGTATAACCCTAACACTAACACCCCCCTAACTTAAATATAATTTACATCTAACGAAATAAATTAACTCTTATTAAATAAATGATTCCTATTTAAAGCTAAATACTTACCTGTAAAATAAATCCTAATATAGCTACAATATAAATTATAATTATATTATAGCTATTTTAGGATTAATATTTATTTTACAGGCAACTTTGTAATTATTTTAACCAGGTACAATAGCTATTAAATAGTTAAGAACTATTTAATAGTTACCTAGTTAAAATAATAACAAATTTACCTGTAAAATAAATCCTAACCTAAGTTATAATTAAACCTAACACTACCCTATCAATAAAATAATTAAATAAACTACCTACAATTACCTACAATTAACCTAACACTACACTATCAATAAATTAATTAAACACAATTCCTACAAATAAATACAATGAAATAAACTAACTAAAGTACAAAAAATAAAAAAGAACTAAGTTACAAAAAATAAAAAAATATTTACAAACATAAGAAAAATATTACAACAATTTTAAACTAATTACACCTACTCTAAGCCCCCTAATAAAATAACAAAGCCCCCCAAAATAAAAAATTCCCTACCCTATTCTAAATTAAAAAAGTTACAAGCTCTTTTACATTACCAGCCCTGAACAGGGCCCTTTGCGGGGCATGCCCCAAGAATTTCAGCTCTTTTGCCTGTAAAAGAATAAATACAATACCCCCCCCCCAACATTACAACCCACCACCCACATACCCCTAATCTAACCCAAACCCCCCTTAAATAAACCTAACACTAAGCCCCTGAAGATCTTCCTACCTTGTCTTCACCATCCAGGTTCACCGATCCGTCCTGAAGAGCTCCTCCGATGTCCTGATCCAAGCCCAAGCGGGGAGCTGAAGAGGTCCATGATCCGGTCAAAGTCTTCATCCAAGCGGGGCAGAAGAGGATCTTCCATCCAATTGAAGTCATCATCCAGGCGGCATCTTCTATGGTCTTCCATCCGGAGCGAAGCGGCAGGATCCTGAAGACCTCCAGCGCGGAACATCCATCCGGACCGACGACTGAACGACGAATGACTGTTCCTTTAAGGGACGTCATCCAAGATGGCGTCCCTCGAATTCCGATTGGCTGATAGGATTCTATCAGCCAATCGGAATTAAGGTAGGAATTTTCTGATTGGCTGATGGAATCAGCCAATCAGAATCTAGTTCAATCCGATTGGCTGATCCAATCAGCCAATCAGATTGAGCTCGCATTCTATTGGCTGTTCCGATCAGCCAATCAGAAAATTCCTACCTTAATCCAATCAGCCAATCAGATTGAGCTCGCATTCTATTGGCTGTTCCGATCAGCCAATAGAATGCGAGCTCAATCTGATTGGCTGATTGGATCAGCCAATCGGATTGAACTTGATTCTGATTGGCTGATTCCATCAGCCAATCAGAAAATTCCTACCTTAATTCCGATTGGCTGATAGAATCCTATCAGCCAATCGGAATTCGAGGGACGCCATCTTGGATGACGTCCCTTAAAGGAACAGTCATTCGTCGTTCAGTCGTCGGTCCGGATGGATGTTCCGCGCTGGAGGTCTTCAGGATCCTGCCGCTTCGCTCCGGATGGAAGACCATAGAAGATGCCGCCTGGATGATGACTTCAATCGGATGGAAGATCCTCTTCTGCCCCGCTTGGATGAAGACTTTGACCAGATCATGGACCTCTTCAGCCCCCCGCTTGGGCTTGGATCAGGACATCGGAGGAGCTCTTCAGGACGGATCGGTGAACCTGGATGGTGAAGACAAGGTAGGAAGATCTTCAGGGGCTTAGTGTTAGGTTTATTTAAGGGGGGTTTGGGTTAGATTAGGGGTATGTGGGTGGTGGGTTGTAATGTTGGGGGGGGTATTGTATTTATTCTTTTACAGGCAAAAGAGCTGAAATTCTTGGGGCATGCCCCGCAAAGGGCCCTGTTCAGGGCTGGTAAGGTAAAAGAGCTTGTAACTTTTTTAATTTAGAATAGGGTAGGGAATTTTTTATTTTGGGGGGCTTTGTTATTTTATTAGGGGGCTTAGAGTAGGTGTAATTAGTTTAAAATTGTTGTAATATTTTTCTTATGTTTGTAAATATTTTTTTATTTTTTGTAACTTAGTTCTTTTTTATTTTTTGTACTTTAGCTAGTTTATTTAATTGTATTTATTTGTAGGAATTGTGTTTAATTAATTTATTGATAGTGTAGTGTTAGGTTAATTGTAGGTAATTGTAGGTAGTTTATTTAATTATTTTATTGATAGGGTAGTGTTAGGTTTAATTATAACTTAGGTTAGGATTTATTTTACAGGTAAATTTGTTATTATTTTAACTAGGTAACTATTAAATAGTTCTTAACTATTTAATAGCTATTGTACCTGGTTAAAATAATTACAAAGTTACCTGTAAAATAAATATTAATCCTAAAATAGCTATAATATAATTATAATTTATATTGTAGCTATATTAGGATTTATTTTACAGGTAAGTATTTAGCTTTAAATAGGAATCATTTATTTAATAAGAGTTAATTAATTTCGTTAGATTTAAATTATATTTAACTTAGGGGGGTGTTAGTGTTAGGGTTAGACTTAGCTTTAGGGGTTAATACATTTATTAGAATAGCGGTGAGCTCCCCTCGGCAGATTAGGGGTTAATAATTGAAGGTAGGTGTCGGCGATGTTAGGGAGGGCAGATTAGGTGTTAATACTATTTATTATAGGGTTAGTGAGGCGGATTAGGGGTTAATAACTTTATTATAATAGCGGTGCGGTCCGCTCGGCAGATTAGGGGTTAATAAGTGTAGGCAGGTGTCGGCTACGTTGAGGGGGCAGATTAGGGGTTAATAAATATAATATAGGGGTCGGCGGTGTTAGGGGCAGCAGATTAGGGGTACATAAGGATAACGTAGGTGGCGGCGCTTTGCGGTCGGAAGATTAGGGGTTAATTATTTTAAGTAGCTGGCGGCGACGTTGTGGGGGGCAGGTTAGGGGTTAATAAATGTAATACAGGGGTCGGCGGGGTTAGGGGCAGCAGATTAGGGGTACATAAGTATAACGTAGGTGGCGGTCGGCAGATTAGGGGTTAAAAATTATTCGAGTGTCGGCGATGTGGGGGGAGCTCGGTTTAGGGGTACATAGGTAGTTTATGGGTGTTAGTGTACTTTAGGGTACAGTAGTTAAGAGCTTTATGAACCGGCGTTAGCCCAGAAAGCTCTTAACTCCTGCTATTTTCAGGCGGCTGGAGTTTTGTCGTTAGAGCTCTAACGCTCACTTCAGAAACGACTCTAAATACCGGCGTTAGGAAGATCCCATTGAAAAGATAGGATACGCAAATGGCGTAGGGGGATCTGCGGTATGGAAAAGTCGCGGCTGGAAAGTGAGCGTTAGACCCTTTAATCACTGACTCCAAATACCAGCGGGCGGCCAAAACCAGCGTTAGGAGCCTCTAACGCTGGTTTTGACGGCTACCGCCGAACTCCAAATCTAGGCCTCAGTATTTTGGGCAAGTATTTCTCTAAAATGTCCAGTCCTGAAGGGGTTAAATCACTTTTAAACCATTTATTTCAAAGTGAAATAAATTCATTTTATATATTTTGTAATGCATGTTCATTAAAGGGACATTAACTAAATATTTTTCTTCCTTGATTCAGATAGAGCATACAATTTTAAAGATCTTTCTATTTTACTTCAATTATCTAATTTGCTTTACTTTCTTGGTATCCTTTGTTGAAGAAGCAGTGGAGTTAGCTGAACACTTAGGGGGCTGAATTATTAAGCTCCTAATGGAGCTTGATGCTCCCGTTTCTGCGCTAGCCTTCAGGCTCGCAATAAACAGAGGCTATGAAGCAGCGGTCTACAGACGGCTGCTCCATAACTTGTCCCCTGCCTCTGAGGCTGCAGTCTTCAATCCGCCCGATCCTATATGATTTATAAAAATGACAAACTAGTAGCTTTTTTCCAGGTAAAAACAAACACCGTGTAGGTGACTCCATTAACAAAGTCATTTAGAGGACTTAAAAATTCATATGTTGGTTCTCAGGTATACTTTATGTTTTATTTAAAGGAAATCTGAAATGAGTTTCAGCTATGTGCTGGCACTGATCTCTTTTTACAAATCACAAATGTATTATGATAGAGACAAGCATGGAGCTGACTATGGTGCTGAAATCAGTGATTTTATATTTTAGCACAGGGACGTTCCAAAGCTTTTCACAGCAAACAAAAGTGTTTTTACAAGTAATATAATGGTTTCCAGTAAGCAAAGCATTGTTGTAGCAGGTGATTTTAACATTTTCACTGCTCCTTCTGACCTGAAGATGTTTTTGAGTCTTGAACTCATTCAATTTAAACGTCAATTATACTGCTTTTAATCCAAATTATTCAACACTTTGAAAAAGATAACTTCAGTTTGAAGATGCAGTACATCTAAAAGTGCTGCCCAAAATACAAAGTATTTTTTTCAGTGTTCTGGTATAAATAGATATATGTTCATCAACATACATTTACCTACCTACAGCTTCAGAGAAAAAGTGAATGACTATTTCAAACAGGGGATTCCCTCTTTAAAATAAATAGCAATTTGTTGATTTTCATAGTATGGTAGGGGAGATAGAAGCTTTCTAATAACTTCCTGTTGCCTAGTGTTGTAGAAGATCTCCACTTTAAAATGGGGAGGGATAAATGTCTTTAAGATTGGGCAAAGATAGTCACTGCATTAAAAGACAGTGACAAAAAAATACTATGGGGCATATGTATCAAAGACCGCTGCTCCATAACCTGTCCACCTGCTCTGAGCAAGCGGACAGACATCGCCGGAAATCAACCCGATCGAGTACAATTGGGTTGATTGACAACCCCCTTCTGGCGGCCTATCGGCCGCGAGTCTGCAGGGGACGGCGTTGCACCAGCAGCTCTTGTGAGCTGCTGGTGCAATGCTGAATACGGCGAGCAATACCCATTCAGCGAGGTCTGTCAGACCTGATCCACACTGTTGGATCAGGTCCGACAGACCTTGATAACTAGAGGCCAATACCTCTTGACCCAGTTCCAGTTATTGTATAAAAACAAATTCTACATTTCTATCCAAAAGTTTATAGTGTGGAGAAACACACAATATACCATTACAACGTTGGTAAAGTAAATATTTGTACAGTATTTAGTATTTTCTTGTTCATTTCTTATCAAAGACATTTTTGGACCTGTCTAAAGCAGTGATGGAAAAACGAAGATCATTCCTTGGAGTTACTCGAATTATTCAAGCTAAAGTACAAATTGAGGTTTCCTATAAAAATGATAGCACATCTATAATGGGAATTAGTTTACAATTAATCTTCCTTTAGAAACTGGTGATCAATTGTTTGAAAAACAGGAGACTCTTGATGGTTGAGGACTAAATTCCAGTAGCCTTGGACACTGGTCAACAATTCTCTTCTAAAAAGCCTGTGTTATAGCAACTTCAGATCAATGGATTCTTTTATAATTGATGTTGTCTCAGGGGTACTCTGAAATGTTTTTCTCCACTGGTATTTATGTTCCTTTTCTGTTATTTTAAATGTTTTATAATTAGAATGGTATATTTTGTTATATGCATATGCTTATTGTATATTTGTATGCTGGTGTTAAATAATATTGTTCCCATAGATTAAATTACATATTGTTCCCTAGGACAACTAGGTGTGTGCCTAGGGCAGCAGTATTTTAGAGGTAGTTCTATGGAATGATAACTTCTAACTCCTTTGCTCTCCATATTTTTTATTAATTTTCTTACACATCAAAAAATCCATGTTTTTCTTTCCTAGTGGAATCCATGCATCACAGGCATCCAATTATAAGAACTATATGAAGCAAATATAAGCTAATATTTTGATGAGGAGAATGTAGGGGAAGCAGATTTATAAGTGTTTAGGGCAGCACAAAGACTAAATATGCTACTCTATGAATAATTAGATAAAATGCAACTCACTCATCTTTCTGTTGTTTACTGAATATATTGGTAAAGATATAGAGGCTGGAGAGGGCTTTTAGTAAACGTTTGCCAATGTGTACGATATATATACAGTCACTCTGTTATATACAGCAGTGCCTTAAAGGGACACTAAAATTTAAGGCTAGATAATGAGTGGATCAGTAATTATTGCTCCCGCTCACATGCTAACTCCGATTGACTTCTGTTGTTTGCGTGCATCGGGTAGTGCACATATTACAAGTTGAAAGTAATTATTTTTCATATGTGCGCTGACCCAACGTGCACAAAGATCATAAGTTAGAATATCATGACCACGTGAACATACTCTCCAATAGACTTCAACGGCGAGAGAAAGTGGAAAAAAAAAAACATCCATACTCGTGCACTAACCCGTATCACCATAAGCCACCTACTCTATTAACTTCTAACCCCCACAAGCCCAATAGAAAGTACACTACACTATTAACTCTGTCACACTCTTTAAGGGAGCAGGTTCAGGTGTTGGGAGCTGTTGTGCAGTGGTGTCAGGTTCTGGGGTTAAAGTTGTTTTGTCTGCGTGAGTCTTTCCTTTTTGGCATAATTAAACTGGTACAAGGGTTTTAGAAAATAAAGGTGAAGGTTTTATTGATAGGTTAATTAGCAATGCAGAGAGATGCAAACTAGATAAAAGGCAAAGTCTCTGTAGACAAGAATACAAAGTAACTTGGTTTAGACAGTCTTAAAGCAGGCTAAAATGTGAATAAACTGTAGACAAGAAACTTGGCAATAGCAAACAGGATACGTAGATATGCTGTAGACCAAAATTTGGCAGTAACAGGCAGGATATGAAGAGATGCTGTAATCAGGTAACTTTATAATAACAGGCAGGATACTTGCATATGCTGTAGACTGGAACTCTGTAGTAACAGGCAGGAATGTAGATCTTTGTAATAACAGGCAGGATACATGCATAGGGTGTAGACTGGTAACTTTGTAGCAACAGGCAGGAATGCAGATCTTTGTAATAACAGGCAGGATACTTGCATAGGCTGTAAACTGAAACTATGTAGTAACAGACAGGAATGCAGATCTTTGTAATAACAGGCAGAATACTTGCATAGGCTGTAGACTGGAACTCTGTAGTAAACAGACAGGAATGCACATCTTTGTAATAACAGGCAGGATACTTGCATAGGCTGTAGACTGGTAACTTTGTAGTAACAGGCAGGAATGCAGATCTTTGTAATAACAGGCAGGATACTTGCATAGGCTGTAAACTGGAACTCTGTAGTAACAGGCAGGAATGCAGTTCTTTGTAATAACAGGCAGGATACTTGCATAGGCTGTAAACTGGAACTCAGTAATAACAGGCAGGAATATAGATATTTATAATAACAGGCAGGATACTTGCACAGGCTGTAGACTGGAACTCTGTAGTAACAGGTAACAAGCAAGCAAAAGTACCTGTGGCAGTCCTTAGAAAATATCAGAGAATAAGCCAAGATCAATTGCCAGGAAATCAGTCCAGAAACAAAACACAGTGCCAAGGGAAATCCAACAAATCTGTATTCAAACAGGAATCAGGACCAGAGGCTCTGTCAGAGTGCAACAGTCAATGTCAAGGCCCAGAACTGAAAGCAAATCTCCCTAATATAGCAGGCTGCTGATTATATGATTTGTTTCAGCTGGCAAGCAGGTGGAGCCAGAGAGCTAATGTTGCAGCAAACAGAAAACCAATAATCTCAGCCTATGACCAAGTCATCTGGTGACGAAGAGGTAAGTCAGCAGGCTGGGAAAGAACAGCAGCAGAAATAGAAACAGGTCCCAGGTTCAATTCTAGGCTGGATCATGACAAACCGCTAATTTAAACAATGCACTACTTGTAATATTGATTTAAACGTAAAGAGCACTACTGTCACGTTTATGCTCCTCACGTAATGATAGTGCTCCACTGGTAATCTGGCCCTAAATAAATTGTTGATAGAATGATGTATTCAGAGCAAATATTAGCCTGAGAATAATATATAGATGATTTTTTTAAAATTACATTATTTTTTAAATATTGAAAAAATAAGGGTAACATTCTTATGACCATAAAAGCAGTGGGTGCTGCCAAATTGTAACTTAGGTTTCTTGTTCTGCTATTGTCATTTAGGAACAGTTATAAATGGCTTACTAGAGTGTGCAACCAATGACTATGTGGATAACAGCTGTGTCTGTACTTCCACATTTAACAGGAATTTGGGAAGCACACAAAATTCAGGATTATATTATTACTGGAAAAGGGAACAAAATAAATAATGAAAGTATATTGCAAAGTTGGTTTTCTAAAAGCAAACATTGTATATTAATAATTTGAAGTGTTTAATGGCCCCTTAAAGGGACACTAAACCCAATTTTTTTCTTTAATGATTCAGATAGAGCAAGCAATTTTAAGCAACGTTCTAATTTAATCCTATTATCATTTTCTTCTTTGTTCTTTTGCCACCTTTATTTAAAAAGCAGGAATGTAAAGCTTAAGAGCTGGCCCATTTTTGCTGCAGAATCTGGGTTATGCTTGCTTATTGATTTGCTAAATGTAGCCACCAATAAGCAAGCGATATCCATGGTGCTGAACCTAAAATGGTCTGGCTTCTAAGATTTACATTCCTGCTTTTTAAATAAATATATCAAGAGATTGAAGACAAATTGATAGTAGGAGTAAATTAGAAAGCTGCATCAAATTGCATGCTCTATCTAAATCATGCAAGAAAAAAATTGGGTATAGTATCCCTTTAAGTGTTTTAACTGACTCTTTTCGCCCAAAAGGGTATTTTTTTATTCTGTGTAGTGGCCGTACACTTAACTATTCCATTTGCAAGACAGAAAGCCAAAACTCCTCTCTTGGAAGGGGACGGGGGACGGGGGGTTGTCACTTGACTTTGTGGGTTTCATGTGGTTGAATTGAAAACAAAAGTTCCTTAATGCATTCAAATAGATGCAATGTTTAAAATAATACATTTTAGAGGAACCTGTCTGTCTGTCTTTGCAGCAAAAAAACAACTGTCTGCTACCTACATGGAGCCATATATCTCTTTATTAAACACTAATATAATAGTGCATACTTTTTTACTATAAATGAGAAATAACACAGGTCTTCTACTTATCATGTTAGATTTGAAGATGGTAATTGGTAACCTACTATTCATCAGGTTTATCTCATAAAATGTAAAGAAAACTGAAGCTAAATATTAGGAAGGAAAGAAAAAAAGGAGGTTTACCACAAACCTTCGGATGTTTTATGGTTGCTAAAAACAATCAAATACTTAATTTAAAGGTAAAGTCCAAATTAAGCTTTCATGATTCAGATAGGGCATGTAAGGTTGCCTTGAAGGCCGCCTCTTATCTGAATGCTCTGACAGTTTTTCACAGCTAGAGGGCATTAGTTAATGTGTTTCATATAAATAACATGTTGCTCATGCAGGTGGGGTTATTTAAGAGTCAGCACTAATTGTCTGAAATGCAAGTCTGTCAAAAGATCTATGATAAGGAGGTCATCTGCAAAAGCTTAGATACAAGGTAATTATAGAGGTAAAAAGGTATATTTCTATAACAGTGTTGGTTATGCAAAACTGGAGAATGGTAAATAAAGGGATTTTCTATCTTTTTAAACAATAACCGTTTTGGTGTTTACCATCCCTTTAATAATCATCAAGCTTAGGGAGTTAGACAAGGTACCTAAACTTAATGATACTGCTATGAAAAGCTGTTGCTTGAAGACTGCTGGTGAACTCAACATATAGCCAGGAGGGTAAATAGAACTACATATCCCATACTGTAACAGGGTTCAAACCATGGCAGTGGAACTAGCCAATAGATACTAGGCAAAAAGTACATTTGCACTAAAAACATATGAAGGATTAAAATAAAGTTATTATGCATTTTACACCAAAACAGGCACAATACAAGTAATCAACTGTTTTCATAGAAAAAACACATAGGTTTTTTTTTTTTTGGGGGGGGGACCTACATATATATTAAGGTTTTAAATGGATCAATTTTAACTGTACACATTTTTTAATCCAACTGCTCTGGCTTTGAAAATTAAACAAACACAAGATGACCTTCCATAAAGCTTTGTGAAACACATCAGATGATGCTAGTGAGGATACTGATGTCATCCAGGTCTGACTTTTTACATGTATTTTCATAATAAATGTTATGTTTTAATTCAACATTGCATGTGACTTGGATGTGAGTTGTGTTAGTAAACCACAAGGCAGATCTGATCTACATTCTACTAAGTGACTTTTAAGAGTTACTACAATGTTATTTCCATATAGCCAAAATGTGTCTAGCATATATTCTTTGTGCACAAATTATGAAGGTTACAAATTAACAAAATGTGGTAACAACAACATTTTTCACCAACATCAAATTAGATATTTTCTTCTTACTACTAGTTAATAAGTTTACAAGTCATATTAAATTAACCCCATCATTTTCTCCCATTCCTACAAAGCCTGACAAATATATTTATAAAAATGTTCTCCTTTAAATGCATCTAAAACATTTCCTGTTTGAAACAAACTGCCTACTATGTTATACGATTATTGAAAATTTAAAAAAAAACCAAACCCTTTTTTATTGGCGAACCTTGATTCATTCTGCATTTATTAAAGAGTGGAAATATTTCCTTGAAAGTGTCCCTGATTCATTATATTAAAATGTTGTTGGTATAAAGGAACTAAATCTAATAGTCTAAGCTTCATATTTTGCTGTATTATTTCCTACTAGTGTAAACACCTTTTAGTCTTCACTGCATTTAGAGAACAATTCACTTTCACTCCACCAAAATGTGTTTTTCCTTGAGATCCTACAAGAGCCATTTGAGGCTCCCTCTCCAATCACTGTATTTCATTGACCTGAAACAGAGAACACTTTCTCATTTCAGACGTTTGCAATCTGTTTCTATTTCCCTCTGCCTATCATTCTACTTACCTTGGTTCCCCCTGATTGACTGACAGAAAGATTTCCCAAGAGCTGTCTTCTGGTAGAGCCTCGTGTGGGATCAGCAGGCTCACCCCTGAAAAATAACAAGGGGAAGCTTAGAGATGAAATGAGGAATAGTGGTTCAGACATCAATAAAATGCAGTAATTGTATTGAGGCACTGAAATCTTAAGAAAACAAACTTAAAAATATGCCTGTAGTTTTTCCCATTAAATGAATTACTTTTCTATATCTGGTTAACTACTTTATAGGAGGTTAAAAATGCTAAAGGGGAATTGAAGTTGAAATTGCTATGCACATAATTGCTTTTTAATTTTCATTAGAAGCATTTTCGAAAGAATACTTCTAGTAAAATCAATAACCATTTTAGTACTAGCTTTTAAAGGGCACAAAACCTGCAAGGCATACACTCAGTATGTATGCACATTTACTGATTGCACCTACTCAGTGTACCTGCAGTGTCAAAGATTTGACCTAATGGAGTTGCTATACTTACATTTTCTAAAAGCAAACACATGATTGTAATGTCTAAAATCTTCTGTTTTAAATGTATAATGGTACATTTACTATTATACATCATATTTTCATTTTAAAGCACCTGCAACAGTTTTTTTCTCTCCAAAGAATATATATTAAAACTGGATAACACACAATACAGTATCTCATATAATAACAGCAGTACAGTTCCCAATGTTCCTGAATTCCAAACCAAGCACCTAATTGTTGAATGATCCTATGGACTACCCAAGCATGCACCCATATAGTCTATTCAGATACCAATTTATCTATGTTCCAGGCTGCATGTATACTCCCTGAGAATCCATCTCAACATGCCAGTCTTGATACAAAATAAATAAATAATAAATAAATACATGTTGGTATGTAAAGGAACCTTTATAGCAACTATATTTATCTTGAATTGCCCCTACGGTAATAACAACACTGAAGTGCAAAAGATGCATTAAAGGGACACTAAACCCACATTTTTTCTTTCATGATTCAGATAGAGCATGCAATTTTAAGAAACTTTCAAATGTGTTCCTGTTATCAAATTTTCTTCGTTCTCTTGCTATCTTTATTTAAAAAGCAGGAATGTGATGCATAGGAGCCGGCCCATTTTTTGTTGAGAACCTGGGTTATGCTTGCTCAATGGTGGGTAAATGTAAGCCTTCATTAAGCAAGCACTATCCATGGTGCTGAACCTAAAATGGGCTGGCTGCTAAGATTTACATTCCTGCTTTTAAAATAAAGATAGCAAGAGAATGAAGAAAAATTGATAATAGGAGTAAATTAGAAATGTGCTTAAAATTGCATGCTCTATCTGAATCATGAAAGAACAAATTTGGGTTCAGTGTCCCTTTAATTAGATTTATAAAAACAGATGCAGACTTCTGCATATTTTGTAAATTTGATATGCAGTAGTAATATTTACAATAAGCTACAGTTAAAAAATAAACATATTATAATTACAGCAGTAGTTATTAGTTTCTGACCATATTCCCTTTTCAACATGTAACACCCTTGATTTCTTTCTTATATACCTGTGATATGCCAGACTGCTTTATTTGTAATACAAAGATGAATCATATAAATAGCTTGAAATATGTATAGCTAGATAGTATTACCTAATGTGTGTCACTTAAATCAAGTAAATGAAATATGCCATTTACAGTGCAACATCTTCATTCATTTGAACATAAGAGTATGCATGTATAGAAGGCTTAACTTGATGTATTCAAAAATGATAAAACTCTGTTATTCATGTATTTACATTTCTGTAATATTTGTAGCTTTGTAATTTTTTTCTGTAGTTCAACAAGATGTATCATGTTTTCAAATGCAAATGTTGGCCTAAAGTCAAAGTAAATCATAGCGTTTTACAAACGCTAAGATTGACTATTGAAACAAATAAAGGGGATATTCATTCATGAACTATAAGATACTTCATGTAGAAAGCTCATTTATTTGTTTAAATTGATCGCCGTTTTTAGCTGATACAGCAGCCTACGGCTAAACTCTTTTATGCTAAGAGGTGACGTTTTCACCCCTTAGCCAATAGCTGTGCGGTCAATCCGACTCCCATGGGCGCCAAGCCGGATTTCCCACACAGATATTGGCTAAGAGGTGAAAACGTCACCTCTTAGCAAAAAAAAAAAAATGTAGTCGTGGGCTGCTGTAACAGCTAAGAACAGCGATCGGTTGAAACAAATAAAGGAGCTTTCTGCATGAAGTATCTTATTCTACATGAATCCAAGCATTTGTAAAATGCTAGGATTAACTTTCACTGTAAGACAACTTGATGGTCTAGAACAGTGTTTCCCAACTCCAGTCCTCAGAACACTTAACAGGTCACATATTTATTATATCTTAGCTAGAGCACAGGTGAACTGATCAGCTGATGGGTGAACTGATTATTTCACCTTTGCTCTAGTTAAGATATAATGAATATGTGGCCTGTTAAGGCTCCGGAGGACTGGGTTTGGGAAACACTGGTCTAGAAGATACCTAGAAGACGTATTATGCTTAGGAATATATAGATTTAGCTAACTTGTTGGACAATTAGGCATTGAAAGGCATAAGTTAAAAGTAACTTACATAGACAATTTTCCTCTTTAACTTGAAAATTGTGAAGCTAAAACCATGTGTGGCATTTTATAATCTTAAAATGTCACTGTAAAAATGTTCTATTAACTACTTAGATATTAGAAAGGTCCACAGTAAATCTGGTATCCCATGAGTTAACCTCTAAACATGGCCTCCCATTCCAAAATATTTTGATTTGTACATGGAAACCTTTTATAGCAACTTTTTTTTACTGATTTCAAAGCAAATCCGACCATTAAGAATCAGAAATTCATAAAGCAAAAAAATACACAAAAAAAACAACAAAAACATATAATAAACAAGCATATTTGAGTCTTTTCAATTAGTTTTTTAATCAAGTTTTTAAAAACCTTGAGACTTTTGTGAATTCAAAGGATTTGAGGCCAAAAACCCAAAGTAAAAGTAACATATTACAGATAATAATCCAGTATTGGTGATAACTGCCAAGGATAAAGTATATTTGAACCCCTGCGAGGAAAAAGGTAGCCCACACATGTTAGGTGCAAAAGAGAGGGGACAAGTTAGGTAGGGAATTTTAGATGGTATCGGAAGGAGACAAGTTTGTCACTTGTATATTTTTTTCTATTACTGTCACATCATGTCAGCAGGGGTGCTTGTCCTCCTTTCTTTTAGGGTAGAAAACAAGACAGATTGTTTGTTTTTTTTGTTGTGGCCTCCCCATGAGAAGATGGACAGCAGAGGCACTTCTTGGACATTGGGTTCCTTGGAGGAGCAATAATTTGATGGTTGGACTGTGCCAAATCCAGATGGCAAAATTACAGCCATCTTTGATTATAAAAAAGGGGTTGGACTAGCACAGCTAGAGATAATGAAAGTAATTTCATGTTGATAATATTTTTGATATCTATGTTAGTAAGTTACTGTTATTTATGCTTTATATATTTTGATAAGTGTAATTTTGTAGCAAACACTGTAGGCATTTGTATGACCATTCTAAGGTGTTATGTGTCTTTTCCTGGGGAAGGGTTTCCTGCTTTGTATGGGCCACAAAGACTCGATGACTCAGGGGTCATATTGGAACAGTGGTGTTGAATTGTCCGTTCAAGATAAAGTGAGTGTTTTCACGAGCTCCTGAGTGTATTAAGTTGCATTTTAAACCTCTGTGAAAAGTAAAGCAATGCACTACATAATTCAAATTAATTTGATTTGAATAAAGCCCAATATTTTTTATTTAAGGCTTAAAAATAACTAGAATCCTACACTTAAACCATCCCCTACCATGGACATGAGATACCATTGTTCGAGTGTTATTTGTGCCAATAAAGAGAAATCTACATATATGAGATGTAAATGAGAAACTATTCTAATTTGTTTGCACCTGTTAATACACTGGGGCCGATTTATTAAGGGTCAAATAGCCCTGAATGTACCTGTTTCCGTGCGAGCTTCAGGCTCGCTGGAAACAGGAGTTAAGAAGCAGCGGTCTTAAGATCGCTGCTGCTTAACTCATCCACCTCCTCTGAGGTGACGAACATCAATCTGCCCGATCGTATAAGATCGGATTGATTGACACCCCATGCTAGTGGCTGATTGGCTGCGAATCTGCAGGGGGCGACATTGCACAAGCAGTTCACCAGAACTGCTTGTGCAATGTTAAATGCCGACAGTGTAAGCTACCAGCATTCAGCAAAGTCGGGCGGACATGATCCGCTACAGCGGATCATGTCCGTCCAACAAATTATAAATCGGCCCATTGTGTAATGTTGAAATTCTTAAAACATAACACATTTTAAATCAAAAGATCTTTTTTTAAAAAAAAAATATTTTAAAACTTTAAAAGTTTCACAGGGAATAAAAAATGAAAGCTATATTTGCATTGCAACATTTTTATTTTTTTCTTTGAGGCTGTTGTAGTTTTTGAATTAGCTGAGCTTTTAATGTGTGCACAGCCCTGTAAACATCGTGGGAGCTGACTGTCTAATGAGTGTTAAAGGGTAAGAGGCAAGCTGACTTTTTCTGCATATAACATGCTATCACCAAAAACACATCTATTTCCTTGCTTTCAACCCTGAGAAGAATTTGAAATCAGGCTCGAGCTGATCAAATACAGCTTAGCACTCAGTGGAGCGTACAGCCGCATATCATGCAGAGTTTGGTGCTGTAGAACCCAGAAGAAGCTGCCACTTTTCCTCGACTGTGTCATTCGACGAGCTAGCTTTGATTAACCCAAACACCTGTTACCCAAGACTGATTTTTATTTGATCTGGCGACTGAACAAGTCATTGTGTTTTCATTCAATAATGACAAAAAAGAAAACGTTCAAAGGTTCAGGCTGAATTTCAGATGACACTGGTTAGCTTATAAAACAGTTTCTTATATAATAGGCAAAAAAAAATAATAACATGATATGTTCTCTCACCACAAAAATAAAAAAGTTTGTATTTTCTCTAGGGAGTTGCTGGGGGTGCTATGTAACCCCTATTCATTTCTGTAGCATGCACCCCCACAAATTGAAACCAGCTGCCCTGAATTTGCAGGGCAGTGTGTTTTTTTTTTATGTGTTTGCTCTTTGCAGAGCAAAGGGAGAAGTAAAGACTGGGATTTAAAAAAGCAATAAAGTTAGAGATAAGCAGCAGGAGATGAGGCCTTCAAGCATATACTCCTTGCATCCATCGTCTAATATGTTTTATGCTACATTTTTACTGTACTATATGCATTATTCTACAATTTAGATTACCCAACTCGCAAGAAGCATCACATGAGTTTTCATTTAACCCAATCAATTAATTATTATTTATTTTCAATATGGTCAATTCTTATAATGCAAGCAAATAATTATGCAAATTTTCCTTCTCAACTATAAAGACTAAACACCCAGTAAAGACCTACATAATCATGTTCTTATTTCTAGTTACCATGTTACCTCAGATTTCTTCTCTCTTTAATAGCCATTCTATATTCTGGACATAATCATACAGGTGTCTAGGAGCCAAAATATGGGGCCCAAAAGATGTCTTACTGCTGAGTACAAAAAAAAAGATAGGCAAAAGTCTTAAAATAATGTCCCAAAAATGAATAAAAAAAATAAGGTAAGGCATAGTTTACAGCTGAAAGTTGTTCAAAATGATATGCTCTATCAGAATCATATAGAGTTTCATGTCCCTTTAACAATGCATGCCCTATACACCACAACTGATGTTTTTTTTCACTCATTAAGATGAGATGGAATTTTTTTTTTCTTTTTCATTTTACTAATATAAAGGCACTGAAAACAAATGCTTCTATTCAAAATTAAAATGTATTGATTTGCATTTCAAGAAGCAAGGAAACACAATATGGGGCATATTTATCAAGTTCCGTATATTTATCAAGCCCCGTGTTTCTGGCGAGCCTTCAGGCTCACCAGAAACACAAGTTATGAAGCAGCAGTCTAAAGACCGCTGCTCCATAACCTGTCCGTCTGCTCTGAGGCGGCTAACATACATCGACGAAAATCAACCCGATCCAATACGATCAGGTTGATTGGCACTCCCTGCTGGGGTGCGATTGGCCGCAAATCTGCAGGGGGCGGTATTGCACCAGCAGTTCACAAGAACTGCTGGTGCAATGATAAATGCAAATAGCGTATGCTGTCTGCATTTATCAATGTGCAATAGACATGATTTGCAATATCGGATCATGTCCGCTCGCACCTTATTAAATATGTCCCAATGTCTGTAAACTATTGTGATTGGCTTCAGTTCTAGAATAATGAGGGGATTTCTGCAATTTATTTGGTCTTCTATTATGCAGATTAACTAAAATATAAAGAAATACCTAGTGGAATTTCTGAGCTGGCAGCACATAAATAGGAGAAATCTCTCATTCTATTATTTTGTGAATCTAGACCACTATTTTTAAATCCCTTTAGAAGCTTTTGTTAATATTGTGCGCTGCTCTGGTTGTGCTTTGCATAGATCATTCCTAACAGCAAGTCATTCAGATTGTCTTTTTTGGAAAGTGCCACATGATAGATGCTGTTTTTATTGTGTGCATCATTATGACAAAGCGCAGCCTCTGGGAGCATTAATATGGTGCTTTGAAACCCATTTTTCAGTCTCAGAGCTTATAGAGACAGCTTGTCCAGTCAGAGGTATATCAGTGCACATGCAGTCTAGTAGAGACTACAGCTTTCCTTGCTGACTTGTCGTGACACATAGGCCCCTATTTAAGAAAGACTGGCGGACCTGATCCGACAGTGCGGATCAGGTCACCAGACCTCTCTGAATATAGCGAGCAATACGCTCGCCGTATTCAGCATTGCACCATGGTGCAACGCCGCCCCCTGCAGACTCACGGCCAATGGGCCGCCAGCAGGGGGGTATCAATCAACCTGATCGTACTCGATCGGGTTGAATTGCGGCGATTGGTTGCGGATCTGAAGGGGGCAACATTGATCCAGCAGTTCACAAGAATGTGCAGCGGAAATGATACTCTACATCGTATCATGTCTGCTCGTACTATGATAAATCAACCTCTATGTCATGGTTAACACTTCTTCTGCTGTGGGAGAGCAATGTGATTACAAATCCTTTTTTTTTTTTTAAATTAAAAATAGTAATCCAGCAATTAATTTAGCCCTTTGATTTATGAAACTACAGCTTTTACTAGGAACTGTTTTTAGTCCAAAGCATTCAGCTTGTATTAAAGAGATATGGGAAAAAATCTATCTATTATGTTTGTGTACTGCGTATGCTACAGGACTTATGCAGTCTGACTGGTTGGGACCAGTCTCCCAAATGTATTATAGTGAACAGAAACAAGAATAAATATTTGTTTATCAAAACACAATAAAACAGTCATTTGTTTTCTATTTACTTTTAGCTTAAAACTTCCCTTTTAAAAATCTAATGCTTTTCAATGATTACATTTTAAAGGAAATAAACTAAAAGAGTAATTGATTGCTTTATTGTAAAATAGATGTAAAATGATTACTGTGTAGAAGTAATGGCCAAAACAGCAAAGGGACAATCCAGCCAAAATTGGAATCCACATGAATCTATTTCAGTTTTGAATAGAAACTTTTTTGTATTATATTTGTATTAGCAAAAATGTTTTTAATAAGAGCTATAGCTTTTACAAAAGAGTATTCATGTATGCGCTGTGCACCAGCATTTTTAAAACATAGCACTTGCTGAGAGAGCCTAAGGTACTTGTACCATATGGTAATGACTCAATTTACTCTGAGCAGTTGTAGTATCTAAAATACTGGTGCACTGAGAATATCTAGCTTTGCTTCACATGCACGTGCAGAGACAAATGTTAGCACTAAACCAGTGATATCTTTTACAAGAAACATATTTCCCAATATATGAATATTGCAAATATGTTTCTATTCAAAGAATGTCCCTTTAAAAATCATTGAGACTAGAAATATATAAATAATCCCATATTATGCATACCCAAATGTGACAATAATTAGAATACAAAGTGAATGAGTTAACTTTCTTTTCGCCAAAGGTTTTTGTGTTTTTTTCTACATCTTAACCCTGTGGGTTGCTTTTTCTCTTGTTTTCTTGTATTTTTTGGAACCCCAATGTGCTGAATCTGTCCATTTGCTGCTGAAACCTCTCTACAGGTGCTGTCACATGTTGCTTGGTGTGGGGGTAAATCTCTTGTTGATGTTTTTTTTTTTTCTTTAGCCTCCGCGCCAGTTTAGTTGCTTGGCAGCTGATGGCTCTCGGCCACTGGACTGCAAGAGTACTGCCATTTACAGTAACAATGTATTTCTGTCTCCTGCATGAGCATCCCCTCCTCCTGCCCACTCTGCATCAAACATCCCTAAAATGACACTCTGCTGGCTTCCCTATGGGAGGGGACTAAATTGTCTAACCATTGTGTTCTATATAAATGTCCGTTCTCTTCGTTTTTCATACTTTAAGCTGTTGATTGCGACCTCCCAGTTAAAGGGAGCTTTCTTGCAGTTTGAGGCTTTTGGATTGTTTTGTTATTTTTGTATTTTATTTTTTCTCGCACTTTTTTGACACCTGCACAAAATCAAAACACTGATCTATCTCTCTGTGAGGTTCTCATTGTTACTTGGAAAGAGAATACAGAATACAATGTCACAGTGATAAACGATCGAGAAAATACCTTACATTTTCTTATGTGGTTTATCTCTCTACCCCTGCAAATAAATGATGTGGCATATTTACAAAAAAGTGCATAGTTTACCAGCAAATGCTATTCAATTCTAATAATAGATTTAAAATCTTACTTATGTCAAGCTTCTACAATAATCCTAAAACAAGACACTAACCTTGCTTTCTACTTGCAGTATGTATCTGTCTCTTCCTGTTTCTCTCTGTTTGGCTTTTTTAGCACTGCAGTAGTGTTTATCAATATTTGTTAGCATTTAATTCAATTGGCACAACAAGGTTGATTGGCACCCCCCTGCTGGCGGCTGTTTGGCCGCGAATCTGCAGGGGGTGGCGTTGCACCAGCAGCTCACAAGAGCTTCTGGTGCAATGCTGAATATGGAGAGCATATTGTTCTCCACATTCAGTGAGGTCTGGTGGACCTGATCCGCACTGTCGGATCAGGTCCAACAGACCTTTGTTAAATAGGCCCCTAAGAATGTAAAGCACAGTTTCACTTTGGATTATCTCCAGCTATATATTTTATTCTCACTGAGATCTGGATCATAGTCTGGGGTACAGCATGCTTTAAACAAATATAGATAATACTTAATTACAACAAACTGTGGTTAAGATTACAAGTCGAGCATTATGAGTTTTCCATGCGTGATATTGAGGCCTATGTATCAAAGGTCTTGTGGACCTGATCCGACAGTGTGGATCAGGTCCGCAAGACCTCGCTGAATGCGGAGAGCAATACGCTCTCCGTATTCAGCATTGCACCAGCAGCTCCCAAGAGATGCTGGTGCAACGCCGCCCCCTGCAGACTCGCGGCCAATCGGCTGCCAGCAGGGAGGTGTAAATCAACCTGATCTTACTCATTCGGGTTGAATTGTGCCTATTCCTGTCCTCCTGCTTAGAGAAGGTGGACAGGGTTATGAAGCAGCGGTCTTTTAACCGCTGCTTCATAGCTGCTGTTTCTGGCGAGTCTGAAGACTCGCCAGAAACACGGACCCACAAGCTCCATACAGAGCTTAATAAATGGGCCGCCTAGTCTTTTCGCAAAGATTTTCCATTGAGCAGCTGTAAGGTTTCGAAAAAAATCGCAATTGCAGGCACGCATTCGCCTTTACGCAAAAATCCTTTCCGCACTTGAAGAGCTGTAGTTAACAGTTTTGAGCAGCATAAAAGTTTCATGAAACACTTCAAAAATACATTACGAAGTACACTAATATTAACACTGTATATTTAAAAATATTTTGCACACAAAAGTTATAAGGGCTCAAAGATAGGAGATCTTGGGTGTTAGAAAAAAAAAAGCAACGGTAGGGATTTTACATTGACATATACTTACAATAGAGAAACATGGATTTATATGTATAGAGATATGTTTAACTATGGAGAAAATGAAAAGATTTTGCATTGCAATCTTATGCACATTAAACAATATCTCAGAGGGATTTTTAAAGAGATATTCACATATAGATCTTGAGATATCTAGACATATTTATATTCATATACAAATCTAAATATAAATAGATATATCAGTCCAAAAATCACCACATATATTGAGAAATAGTTATTTAGAAATAAATAGAGCATATTCCGTTTCGAAAATTTTTCGCAGTTTGAAATAACATTTTCATGTACACTGTTCGAAGAGAATACATCAAGGGCTTTGCGCAACATGTTAGCGGTTTTGTGTGTTTTATTTTTATTGCGCAACATGTTAGGGGTTTTGTGTGTTTTTTTTTTTCTATTTATCTTCTCCATTGACTTCTATGGGGAATTCGTGAACGTGCACGCGATTGGGCTGTTTGCATTACGCAACTTAACACACGCGCAAAATAAGTTATTTTTCAACTTGTAATAGCTGTGCAACCTCAAATGCGAAAAAGCCATAACACGCAGTGTTTTCGCAACTGATTTTCCACACGACTTGTAATTTTGCCCTGTATTAGCAATTTAGTGTAAAAATATCAACAGGATGTTAAAATTTTAAGAAAAACTGATTTTTTTCTTCATTGATTCCTACAGTGTGGTTTACTCCATCCACGGTTTTTTAATTTGTATCTTGTACAAATGGGTTGTGTTGCTGCTTTTCTTACCCAAGTAATCAATATGAACTGTTGTTTATGCCTCGTGAATGACCAGAAGGCATCATGATGCATGTTTAATAAACTTTTGATGAAAAAGTCAAACAAAATAATGAAAAATTTGTTATTTGTAGTGGAAAGACCATCATATTTAGAAAGAAACAAAATATGATTTCAATAGCCCATTCTCAAAAGTAAACAGAGTCACTGTGAAGGGAGCAAGCTAAAGCCTGAGATCTTGCGGCTTAAAGGGGCCTGAGGGGAAAGTGGCCAGGGTCACTCTCAAGAAGGGGACAAGTACTTTAACACTTCCAGACCCACAGATCCCTTCTATGTTATGACGGAAGTAAGTGGATAGTGAAAGAGAAGCAGATAGCTCACACACTGCTGCCACAAACAAAAACAAAGTAACAATGAAAACATCTGCACTCTGGGAACTTGAAAACTTTTAAGAAATAACTTTTATTCCAATTATTGAAAAGTGATACAAAGAGGAAGGAACAGCAGACGGAAAAGGTCATGCAAATGTGGATAGTCCATGGCACGGTTAGGGGCACAAAGTTGGCTATTTGATCATACTGGCGTAAGACTGCCTGTATGCCCCTATTAAGAGGTTGTTTTATAACAGCTGCAGTTGGAAACTAGCTGGTAGTATTTTGATCAAAACTAGCATATAGTGGTAAATCATTTCTGAGTGTTTAGACCGTGATTGACTTTGACGTGAGCAGATTGATATGTCTCAAAAATGCAGCACCCAATCAAAGCCAATAACCTTGAAACCATAAAAGTGAAAACAAAGACCTGTAGAGGTTCAGTAAAAGAGCTTACAGGGATCTAAGCACTGAAAAGTGACAGGCAAGCAAGAGTTAAAAAGGACATTTGGGGAAATGAATGTAAAAAGCTTAGGGGACTTGCTAAATGTTAAGAGAGTCAAGGTAAAGCTACTAAGTAAGAAAAGCAGAGACAGAAAGCCTGGGGCATCTTTGCTCTCAAGGGTAGTAGCACAAATGTGCTGAGCCCTAGTGTTCTCTGGTGTAGTTATATATGTCTGAGTCAGACTGCAGCTAGGACTGCACAAACCCCCTCTCTGTCTGTTATTGATGGACTAAGATTCCTACATATGCCTCCCTGGTTTTTCTGCATTTTGCTGGTAATCAGAAACCGCTGGAGGATTTCAGCACATGATACATAAACTATAAAGGTGCTCTGTAGCCCAGTTTTAATGATTCCTAATGAGTTGCTAATGTGCCTATAATTGCCAGGCAGTGGTATATTCTGCCGAGCGGTATAACACGATGACCTGTTCTTATAATCACTTTCTGTTTATTATGATTCAGCAAAAATAGAGAAAAAACTACAAAGCTTTTCTAACTGCCAATTCAAGCTTGGTAGTATTATATTTTTTTAAAATTTCTATATCTATCTGACTCTGTGCCTATGGCTATTTATATTAATAATTTAATGGGTCATAACCTAAAAAGTTGAATTAATTAATACAATATTTAACACTGATCTGAGAAAAAAACATGTTCACAACTATGGGCTAGATTACAAGTGGAGCGCTATTTATCGCTCCCATGGCTTTTGTGCATGTCAGATACCGACGTCAACGTATTCTTCCATAGACTTCTATGGAGCACGAAAAGTGGAAAAAACACCCAACCATTTGCGCAAACATGATCGTGTTTAACCAAGTGAGCTAACCTGACATGAAATATTAATATTTCACACTCCATTGTTCTTCACATAAAATAATATGTTCTATTTATTTAAAAATACATATATCTATTCATATATATGATGTTTTTTGGTAAAATATATATCTATACTAATATACATATAGATGATAATAAATAGATAAAGATATACAGTATATATATATTAAAATACATAGAACATATTCCCTTATAAAGCGACATAGTCCTGACGAAGCCCAAACTTTCGCTTTGCATTATGGGGCGAAACGTGCATCGACTTTGAAACACAGAGTGAACTTGTACCTCGCTGTTTTTCTAAAGACCCGGTGTTTGGTTGTACCTGGTTTTTAAGACCACTACTAAGATTGGATCCCGTGACGCACTCTCAAAGAGAGTTTAATTTGGAGATACTCACACCAAGGCAGAACTGCCTATTAAGGTACTGTGTATTGCCTTGGAAAAACAATCACACAAGGATCTGCACATAAAAGAAAGCCGACAGGTAACTGTGTGAAGTCATATGCCTGTTTAACGTCTTCATGGCCTGAATCTCTTTGCGGGGGAACTTTCTGCTCATTCACATATGGCCTACAGTGTAACAGCTTGAGGTACACCCAAATGCAGTTTTGTTGCAAACAGCTCTAATGGATACTCTGTCATATGTTATAAAGGAACATTTGTAACCTATATAAGGCTTATGAGGACGTCTTTACCTCGTAGCCTTTTTCAACTTATCATAAGTTTGTATGGTTGGACAGTATGATCATGTTTGAGAAATATTTAAAGTCAGCACATTCTGGTTTCAACCTGTTTTAAGAATTTTGACTGACAAACATTGCAATTTTTTTATGTATATCATCTCCTTACTTCATTGTCTAACAACCTTCTGTTACATAGGTTATTTTCTTCATCATATGCATATATCTCTTTTATAAGGTGTTTGCCACAGACTGGTTTGTTTTGGGCCAAATAAATAACACTCTGTAATATAACTGTTTGTCAATGGTTGTTTCTCTGGTGCTGCGTGTGCTAGTATCTAGATATTCAGTTGCTTGGTAAATTTATAAGAGTGCTTAAACCCCTTACTTTATTGATCTCTCTTTTTCATATATTTTTATAACATATAGAGGGTCTGCACTGCAATTTTTTCGTAATATTTTATGATTATTTGCAGTCTCACTTAAATGCTTTTTTTTGGCAATTTAACTTCTTATCGAAGTTTTACATTATTACTTTCTCCCTACTTTCTATTTTATATATATATATATATACTTATGAATCTTTGGTGTTTAGTTTATATGTATTTTACTGTATTTTTACTGTACATGTGTGTATATATATATATATATATATATTAAATATATATTTATATACTGTATATATGTAAATATTTTATTATATCTTTCCATTTGACAATACTGAAGAAATTACACTTCACAATGTAAAGTAGTGAGTGTGCAGCCTGTATAACAGTGTAAATTTGCTGTCCCCTCAAAATAACTCAACACACAGCCATTAATGTCTAAACCGTTGGCAACAAAAGTGAGTACACCCCTAAGTGAAAATATCCAAATTGGGCCCAAAGTGTCAATATTTTGTGTGGCCACCATTATTTTCCAGCAATGTATTAACCCTTTTGGGTTTGGAGTTCACAAGATCTTCACAGGTTACCATGACAACATCACAGAGCTGGTGGATGTTAGAGACCTTGCGCTCCCCCACTTTGTGTTTGAGGATGCCCCACAGATGCTCAATAGGGTTTAGGTCTGGAGACATTCTTGGCCAGTCCATCACCTTTACCCTCAGCTTCTTTAGCAAGGCAGTGGTCGTCTTGGAGGTGTATTTGGGGTTGTTATCATGTTGGAATACAGCCCTATGGCCCAGTCTCAGAAGGTAGGGGTTCATGCTCTGCTTCAGTATGTCACAGTACATGTTGGCATTCATGGTTCCCTCAATGAACTGTAGCTCCCCAGTGCCAGCAGCACTTCAGGCCCAGACCATGACACTCCCACCACCATGCTTGACTGTAGGCAAGACAAACTTGTCTTTGTACTCCTCACCTGGTTGCCCCAACACACGCTTGACACCATCTGAACCAAATAAGTTTATCTTGGTCTCATCAGACCACAGGACATGGTTCCAGTAATCCATGTCCTTAGTCTGCTTGTCTACTGCCTGCAAACTGTTTTCAGGCTTTCTTGTGCATCTTCTTTAGAAGAGGCTTCCTTCTGGGACGACAGTCATGCAGACCAATTTAATGCAGTGTTCCGTATATGGTCTGAGCACTGACAGACTGACCCCCCACCCCTTCAACCTCTGCAACAATGCTGGAAGCACTCATACCTCTATTTCCCAAAGACAACCTCTGGATATGACGGTGAGCATGTGCACTCAACTTGGAACCTGTCCTGTGAAACCGCTGTATGGTCTTGCCCACCATGTTGCAGCTCAGTTTCAGGGTCTTGGCAATCTTCTTATAGCCTAGGTCATCTTTATGTAGAGCAACAATTCTTTTTTTCAAATCCTCAGAGAGTTATTTGCCATGAGGTGCCAGGTTGAACTTCCAGTGACCAGAATGAGAGAGTGTGAGAGCGATAACACCAAATTTGACACACCTGCTCCTTATTCACACCTGAGACCTTGTAACACTAACGAGTCACATTACACTGGGAAGGGAAAATGGCTAATTAGACCCAATTTGGACATTTCCACTTAGGGGTGTACTCACTTTTGTTGCCAATGGTTTAGACATGAATGGCTGTGTGTTGAATTATTTTAAAGGGGACAGCAAATGTACACTGTTATACATTGTAGTAATGTGTCTTTCTTCAGGGTTGTCACATGAAAAGGTATAATAAAATATTTACAAAAATGTGAGGGGTGTACCCACTTTTGTGGGATACTGTATTTACCTGAATATAAGGGCAGTATATGTGCATTATACAAATGCATACAAATAAAAGCTCTACCAGGAATGAACAATAGCTCAGTAGCTTGTTCTATGGTGAGTTACTATCTAGGAGCAGCCACTTTTAGCCCAGTTTAACAGAGGAAAACTTCCTGAAGTATATTAGTCTGATCCCGCCGAGTAAGGTCAGTCCAGCCCCAAAATACCAGGAAATTCTCCCATGAAGAAGGAACATGGCAACACAGACAATTGTTTTAGCCTCGTCAGTGAGGTGCAGCCATATTCCTCTAAGCACACTGGGCGAGGAGTCCACATCTGGTTTCCCTCATCATCCTTAGACAGACCTCCCTAGAATCATAATACAAATGCATTATTCGATTGCGAGTTACTACCTACTAGCAGCCTCTTTTAGCTCAGTTGTGCTATGGGTGATAGGGGAACCAGACATGGACTCTTTGCCCAGTGTGCTTAGAGGAATATGGCTGCACCTCACCGAAGAGCCCCACAGAAGACTGAAACAATTATCTGGGGTTGCCATGATCCTTGTTCAGAGGAGAATTACCTGGTATTTTTATGGATGAACTGACCTTATTAGGCCAGATCAGACTGATATACTTCAGTAAAATTTTCCTCAGTGAAAAGCACAACTGAGCTTAAAGAGGCTGCTCCTAGGTGGTAACTTGCCATAAAACAATCTACGGAGCTGTTGTTTGTTCCTGGTAGAGCACTTCTATCTTTGTATGCACATGTGCATTATACTTGTGTGTTAGTAACCAATAGAGACTGTGCAGATCCTCCTCTGAGATTACACTACATATTTCCCCTGAGAGACGGATAACATTTTGTTCTATAGAATAGTGTTTCAGTCATTTTTTTAATATAGGTATGCAGTATATGAATATAAACTTCAGAGCTGATTACTGTTCATTTCTATAAATAAATTATTACATCTAGCTGTGTGTCAAGTTGTCAGCAAACAATCTCACCGGTGACCACAGCTGGAGCACTTCAATCTGCCAGTAGGTTTCTTTTTATTTTCCCTGTAGTCTCACTGTGAGTATATTTCCAGAAATATTGCATTAACTGTCGTATAACACATGACATTACCTATCATAAGATGGAGGGAAGGGTTACCTTGTGCTTCCAGTAATGTATAAGCACACAATTTATTCAATATTCAGAAAAGCAGAACTTGTAATTGAATACACCTCCTATATAACATAATAGATCTTTCCTGAAAAGGTAAATTTGTGGTCTGAAAATGTATTTCTTCTTGGCATTCTGCGATAGAGTGACACATACTCATTTGGTTCTGAGTTATTACTCTGTGAGCGTATAACTAGTTTTAATTGAAGCAAAGTGATGTCTCAGTTTTCTTAATGTCGTATTCATTAGTTTTATAATGTGGAAACTAGCAATGTATTTAGGTCATTCTGACAAACTGTAACCCATTATAGTTTGAAGACTTCAATTAAAATTATAAACAGCATCCCATGTTTAAAAATTATTACATGTTATATGTTTCTCTTTAATATGGTTATATTGAAAGAATATCGATCAGATTTGTCAATTGTCCTTAATTTAAACATTACTTTACTTTGGCTCTTGTGTGCAAATAGTTAAGTGTTGTGCTCAAGCACAGTCCAAAACACTGCTTCAAAATTTAGCATTTTTTAAGACCTCAAGTACAGTGGGTATTGAAAAGAATCACCCTCCCCCCCCTTGAAAATAATCACATTTTATTACTTTGCAGCCTAAAATAAAGACAGACACAGTTTTTGTTTATCCAGTTGTAATTGCTCAGTGCAACTTATAACATCAAAGTTAAAGATATAACACCAACATGTCAGGCAAAAATAAAGACAATTCAAAAACAGAATAACTGAGTTGTAAAAAGAATCACCCCCTTGTGTCAGTATTTTGTTGAACCACCTTTTGCTTTAATTACAGCCTTTAGTCTGTTGGGATATGTCTCTAGTAACTTTGTACATCTAGACTGTACAATATTTGCCCACTCTTCTTTGCAGAACTGCTCCAGTTCCGTTACATTTGATGGTGGCCGTTTGTGGACTGCAGTTTTCAAGTCATGCAACAGATATTCAATGGGGTTTAAGTATGGGCTCTGAATAGGTCATGCAAGGACATTCACCTTTTTCTCCTTCAACCACTGTGTGGTCATTTTTGCTGTGTGCTTTGGGTCATTGTCATGTTGGAAGGTAAACCTTCATCCCATTGACAACTTCTAGCAGACAGCAGCATATTTTCCTCTAGAATTTGATGGTATTTTGCCCCATCCATTATTCCTTCTATCCTAACAAGTGCTCCAGTGCCTGCTGCAGAGAAACACCCCCATAACAGGATATTACCACATCCATGCTTTACTGTAGGTATGGTGTTAATTGGATGGTGAGCTATATTGGATTTCTTCCAGACATATTGTTTGGTGTTAAGGTGAAATAACTCAATTTTAGTCTCATCTGACATAACACCTTTTTCGATGTGGCCTCAGAATCTCCTAGGTGTGTTATGGCAAAGCTCAGTCATGACTACATGTGGCCTTTCTTGAGGAGTGGCTTTGTTCTTGTAACCCTCCTATAATAGCTACATTTGTGGAGAATTCATAATATTGCTGTCACATGCACACAATGACTACTCTTTATAAAAAAATTCTGCAACTGCTTCAGAGTTGCTGTGGGCCTCTTGGTAGCCTATCTGACCAGTTTCCTCCTGGCTCCTTCATCCAGTTTGGAGCAACGTCCTGATCCAGAGAGGGTCTGTGTTGTACCAAATACCTTCCACTTCTTAATAATAGACTTCACTGTGCTCCAAACATTGATAAAGCCTTTGATATTTTCTTCTATCTATTTTCTGACTTGTGCCTGTCCACAACATTATCCCGGAGATCTTTGACAGTGCCTTGCCACCAATAATTGATCGTTTGCTTCAGTTGCACTACCAGGGACTGAGATGCTCCAGGAAAGCTCTTTTACTGCTGAGCTAATCAATAAGCCCACAGCTGTTCACAGTTGATGGTCAAATGACGTTGTGTGTGCCATTGAGAAGGTAATTAGCTACACCTGATTGAGTTTACAAGTAATTTTAGGAGGGGGTGATCCTTTTCAAACTCAGTGATTCTGTTTTTGAATTGTCTTTATTTTTGCCTGAGATGTTGGCATCTTTCACTTGGATGTTATAAGTTGCACTTAGTAATTACAATTAAATAAACAAAAACTGTGTCTGTCTTTATTTCAGGCTGCAAAGCAACAAAATGTGATTATTTTCAAGGGGGGTGATTATTTCAATACTCACTGTAAATTAATATCACTTGCTAGTTTGCATAACAAAACACATGAGAATTATATGAAAATAAATTATTTACGTTATATTTAGATTTAATACTTAAGAAACAAAGATTTTGTGTCAGAATTAAAGAGATATGGTATATGACAAAGGGGTGGAACTTTGAAGAGGTCAAAGGTGTATGTTTATGTATGTTTTGACAGGGTGAGAGAAGGTGTGTACATTAGTACAATTTGGGCCAGATTACAAATGGAGCACTATTTAACGCTCCAGCTCGAGCGTGAACTGAGCTAGAAATAAGCGTTTTGCATGCTTCGGGTTCCGCTCAAATTATGAGTTGAAAGTAAACTACTTTCTCTTGAGCACTATCCCGATGAGCGCAAAAAGCCGAAGATAGAATATTGAGTGCACATTCATGTATTCCCCCATAGAAGTCAATGGCGAAAAAAACACCCAATGTTTTTCACATAGCAGAAAATATTCTATTTATTCATAAATAAATATTTCATATATATATAATTGTTTTTTAATACTAAATATATATATATATATATACACACAGAGGCGTAACTAGAAACCACAGTGCCCAGGTGCAAGAATCTAAGAAGGGCTCAAATGCACACACATATATAAGTGAGCCGTCTGGGTAATGACCCGTAGAAGTCCAATGTCATCTGACACTTGCTATTATGTCTGATAAAAAAATTGTTATAGTCTATCCTCGATAAAAAACTGAGAATAGATACTGAGGTTGTTTGTGATGTAGTCTTCTTTCACTGATCACCAAATCAGGTTATCCATGGCGCTTTGTTTATTTGTTGCCATGGCTACCTGACATGATCTGATTGGTGGTGACACATCACGTTAATGTTGATACGTGATGATGTCATCACAACAAGGTTTTATGGAATAATTGGGTTTTTTAAGTATACAAAGCGGATGAAAGTGGTTTGGGTTATATGTTTTTAGGTTCTGATTATAGAACCGATGTTCTGGCATTTGACAAAGGTGTTAGGTAAACACCGAAACGTTATGTCTCTTTTATTGATATAATAAACGCTACGTCTTATTTTACAAGACCAGCGAGTGCCTTTTTTGTGATGGGACTATATATATATATATATATATATATATATATATATATATATATATATACATATAAATACATTAATACAAATGTACAAACATATATATATATATATATACATATATATATATATATATATATATATATATATACATCTTTAGATATGGATATATATATATATATATATATATATATATATATATATATATATATATATATATATGTGTGTACCTCAATTTCAAGCACTTTGCCTGACTTTTTTTTTCTAACACGAGACCTCATATCTTTTAGCCCTTATAACTTTTTTATGCAATTTTTTTAAAAAAAATAGTTTTTAGCAGATAGAGTACTTTGTAATGTATTTTTGATGTGTTTTGTGACACATTTTTGTTTGCGAAACAGTTAACCAGAGCTCTGAGGATGCGGTAATCATTCTAGTGTAAATCCTGATTGCGCTCAAGTGATCATGTTTACTTTCAACTTGTAATACGAAACCTGACGCATGCAAACATCCAATAAACCCCTTATTGTTTCATTCGTAATATGGCCCTTTATCAGGTAAGCATACATTTTGGGGTTATTAATTAATGATTCAAACAGAGGATGTTATTTGTTGAAGAAATTGCCTAGGTAGGCTCAGGACCAATAATGGACACCTGGGAGCTAGCTGGTGATTGGTGGATGCGCAAATATGCATCTTGCCATTGGTTAAACTGATATGTTCTGCTAGCTCCCAGTAGTGCATTGCCGCTCTGAGTTTACCTAGGTTTGCTCTTCAACAAATGAAACCAACAGAACAAAGCAAATGTGTTATTAGTAACAAGTTTATGTTTTACTTTATTTTACTAGTAGCAACATTAAAATCCATATTATTATTTTTTCTTGTTGTTGTTGCATCTACTTGTTAAATTTAAACTGGATTATCATACAAAAAACCTGAAAAATGCTAACATGGCTTACATTTATTGTTTAAAATTAATGTATAAAACTCTCAAACACCCTTATTTCTGCGTGTGTACATACGTGTGGCACTTGAAATTCCAATTATCCTGAACTATCCAGGATAATCCCAGTTTGAATTTTATGGCCACGGTCCCTCCCACAGCCATACATTTCCTATAAATGATCACTCTGTGAAGCTGAGGGTTCCATAACCACACATCAAGACCACCTGACCATGTCCATGACAAAGCTAGTAAGACTGAGGTACTGATTCTAAGGTATTCATAAAATAAATTGTTTTCTGAAACACTTGGATATTTTTCTCCTATCATTATAACTATTTAATTCTTTCTATTTAATTTGTTTCTGAATAAAAATATTTTATCTCTGATCAGATGAAGTCAATGCAACCTGACTAAAACAAATAGATATATTTTTTTTAATAAACAGTCTGAAGCAGTAAGAATAATACTATTATGAAGATACAATTCTAGCTGTGAAATAATCATGCCCACAGCATAATAGGATAAGATCTCAAGCCTCTAGTTACCCATCTCAAGCCAAACAAGTGGCAACATTGTGTCTATGGTTACTACTAAGGTTAGGATTAGGTTTAGGGTTAAGGCTAGGGTTAGTAATATGGTTAGAGATAGTGCTATGGTTAATTATAAGGTAAGAAACTGGCTTATGGTAAGGTTTATAACTAGTATTAGGTCTAGGGTTGTTGTTAGTGCTAGGGTAAGATTAGGAATGGATATAGCCCCTTGTATAAGTTTGATCCTTCTCTTGCATCAAATGTCTTATAGGAAGCTTGGACATCTGTTATTAAAGGGCCATTAAACCCAAAATTGTTCTTTCACAATTCAGATTGAGAATACAATTTTAAACAACATTCCAATTTACTTCTATTATCTAATTTGCTGCAATCTTTAGATACCCTTTGTTAAAGAAATAGCAATGCACATTGGTGAGCCAATCACATGAGGCATCTATGTGCAGCCACCAATCAGAAGCTACTGAGCCTATCTAGATATGCTTTTCAGGAAAAAATATAAAGATAATGAAGCAAATTAGATAATAGAAGTAAATTAGAAAGTTGTTTAAAATGGTATTCTCTATCTGAATCATGAATTAAAAAATTTGGGTTTAATGTCCTTTTAACGTTACCCACAGCATTGATGTGGGCAAAGCCATATCAGAGCTGTGACACTGTGCAAGACACAATACTGTTGTATGAAATTAAGGCAGATCTGTTGTACTGAAAATTAAAGTTTGTTTTTCCCCCTTTATTGAAAGAAAATATATGAATTATATTTTTAAATAATGATATGTCTAATTTTATCTTAAAATTTTGGAAAACAAGAAATTGTGAGACCCACAAACTAGTGGTTACTATGGAAGTCATTCCCAAAGGAAAGCTTGTTTCCCAGAAGATAGAAATTGGAACCGCTAGATAATAGGCACACTAAAAATATCCTACTCATGACAGGAAACTTACGTATGGAGAAAGATGCAAGATATACAACCAACTGCCTAGGTGAGGTCTCCCAATCATAAACAACAAAAATGGAAAAGTGAGTCATACAGCATGCTGTGTCCTGGAAAGAAAAATAGTAAAGTCTTTGGACTTAGCGAGCTGGATCGACTAACCCTTCTTGACTTGTGCAGCCAAGAAATTTTCATTTTAAAATGAAATTTTTGTAAAGAATATTCAGGGAAATTGTTTTCCATGAACATTCATTGCTGTACTATTCTATAATTGTTTAGTTTAAAAAATAAATTAATCCTGAATTTTAAGTTTTTTTTTCATTAAAACAAATGTTCAAATCTACAGGAGCTAACCTGATCCTTTTCTTGCCAGAGCCCCAGTTGTGCTAATAGCACTAATTTTAGTTCAGGTCCTGGTGGCCAACCTCTCTAAGCCTCCTGTTAGCATGGCCGGGGCTCTGGCAAGATGAGGACTGAGTTAGCATGCTCTTCACCGCACAAAAGGTAAGCATTAAAACTCAAAAAAACCTTAAATTAAACCAATTAATACTGACAAACTTCATCACTACTTATTTGTTTTCTTTCATTTTCATTGGTGCATACATTCAGATATTTGTTTTGTCACATTCGTAACAAAACAAATACACATCTCTAATATAATATATACTGTGTGTGTATTGTGTGTATATATATATATATATATATATATATATATAGTAGTATGTATATATATATATATATATATATATATATATATATATATATATATATATATCACACAAGCTACAAAATCCTGCTAATTAAAACATTAACACAAATGTCTCCAATGCTCAGATAAATATAATTTTTAGGAACACAGGTAGAGAACCCTACATTAAAAAAAATCTGATTTTGAGGCAGAAACTAAATGTAAAGAACTATTAAACCTGTGCTTTTTCTGCCTTTAAAAGACAGGATTTTTATAGTTGGTTGCAGAATTGGTGGTGAAGGAACTTTATGTTATTGTTTCATTGTGTACCACTCTTTCAACTTAGCAGAAAGGCAACAACATATCAAAAAATCTGATGTAAATAATAACTTTTTTTAAATATGATGATTCCCCTCATTGCTGGTAGTTTGAGTCAGAAAACAGTTATCTCACTTTTCATGCTGTAACTTAAAGGTACAATTAAGTCAAAATTAAACTGTCACGATTCAGATAGGGCATGCAATTTTAAACATATTTCTAATTTACTTTTATCATTAAATTTGCTTTGTTCTCTTGGAGTTCTTTGTTGAAAGTTAAACCTAGGCTCACATGCTAATTTCTAAGCCCTTGAAAGCCCGTTTCTTATCTCACTGCAATTTGACAGTTTTTCACAGTTAGACAGTGCTAGTTAATTTGTGTGCCATATAGATAACCTTGTGCTCAATCCCTTCAGAGTCGTTTATGAGTCAGGACTGATTGGCTAAAATGCATGTCTGTCAAAAGAAATTAGATAAGGGGGCAGCCCACAGAGGCTTAGATACAAGGTAATAACAGAGGTAAAAAACATATTAATATAACCGTATTACTTATGCAAAATTGGGGAATGGGTAATTTAAGGGATTATCTATATTTTTAAACAGTAACATTTTTCAAGTAGACTGTCCCTTTAATCTCTGAGCATGTAAAAAAGTAACAAGACATTCAGAAAACTTAATTCAGAACTAACTGAATAACTTTGTTTTTTAATTATGCATCTTGGATGAAATGACAGAAGTCACAGTATTAATTCTTTCTCCTATCAATAATGCAGAATTATCCCGTAACCTTTTATTTTATTTATTTAATCTATTCCTGGTTTACAAATATTTTGCAAGGTTTCCCTGATATATTGATATTGAATATGTATTAAAATACATATACACAGCACCCCCAATGTCTAATGATTCTGTTTATGAATAATTAATGTATTCCTGTCCCATGCTATGCTTTCAATGCTGTTTATGTTTATGAACTTAAAAAAAATATCTCTAAATCTGATCTGGGGGCCTTTTACTGCTGTGGAATCTGTTGGTGCTCTACAAATAACTTATGATAATAATAATAATAATAATAATAATAATTATAATCTCTTGTTGCAATTTAAAGACTGTATACATGTAACATTTAAATGGAATGTTGATTCTTATAATGTCAATTTATGAAAGTCAAAATTCTAATGTTAATTTTTGGTATTTTTAATATTTTTTTTCAAATATTTAAAGAAGCAAAATTAACATTTGTTCAGCTGGAGCATTAAATGCTAGAAAGTCAAAAATAACATAATTCAAGTATTAGTTTCCAGACATTCACCAATCTCTACAAATAACCATAGGCAATGGAACTGATTTCCATATCTGCAGCAGAGGAAAGTCTGATATGTATATTGAATATTTGTTGCAGACCTACAATAATTATTGTTGTAACAGTATTTGTAAATACAAAATACCCAATAAAAATATATATTACGTGCATTAAACATTTAGAAAATATATACCTGCATTTGGCATCACCAGTCGTCCTCCTTGGTGACCAAAGAATCCACTTACTCTCATCTCTGGCTTGGATGAAATAGAAGAAAGGTTCTGGATGTATGGGGTTTTGTTTCTTCCATGTAAAGTACCAAAGCACCTGTTGTTCCCATGAGGAAATGTCCCAGACAAAGTTTTTCCATGGAATTCTGGTCTCTCTGTCACTCCAAGGGAAACCATAAATGAACTCTGGACCTTAACCTTGATGTCTGTTAATGGGTTAAATATGGAGGACTCTGTCATTAGCTCTTTGTCCATTGGGTCCTGGAAGCAGATTGGACCACTGTAGGTTCTGCTCACAGTTAAGTCAGGTTGAAGAGATGAGTTCAGAAGAAGGGAGTTACCTGCAGAAAGATACATAGATGCTAAGTGTTGCACAAATATATTTAGAATATTATTCTAATGAGGATACAAATTATTTAGGTTTGTAGTTATAATTGTTAGAAAAGGCTAAGGGGCATTTATCATTGCACAAGCATTTCTAGTGAACTGCTTGTGCAATGCCACCCCCTGCAGATTCATGGCCAATTGGTCGCTAGCAGGGTGTGTTAATCAACCCAATCATATCCGACCGGGCTGACTGCTATCCGCCGCCTCAGTGGTGGCGGATGAGTTAAAGGTACATGAAACCCAATTTTTTTCTTTCATGATTCAGATAGAGAATACAATTTTAAACAACTTTCTAGTTTACTTCTATTATCTAATCTGTTTCATTCTCTTGGTATTATTTGTTAAAGGAGCAGCAATGCACTACTAGTTTCTAACTGGACACATGGGTGAGCCAATCACATTCAATATGTATATATATATGCAGTCACCAATCAATAGCTAGAACCTAGTTTCTCTGCTGCTCATGAACTTGCCTAGATAAACATTTCAGCAAACGATAACAAGAGAAGGAAGCAAATTAAATAATTGAAGTAAATTGGAAAGTTGTTTAAAACTGTATTCTCTATCTGAATCATGAAAGAAAAAAATTGAGTTTTGCTTAGTTCTTTTGATATCCTTTGATGAAAAGCATACCTCAGTAGGTTTAAAAGCTGGGAGCTAACTGCTGATTGGTGGCAACACATAATACTGTATGCCTCTTTGCAGTGGATTAGCAATGTGTTCAGCTAGCTCCCAGTGGCACATTGCTCCAACTTCAACAAAGGATACCAAGAGAATGAAGCAAAATTGATAATATAAGTTAATTGGAAAGTTTAAAAATGAATGCTCTATCTGAATAATGAAAGAAAATGTTTGGGTTTCATGTTCATTTAAAGTATACTTTAAAAGATAAAAGATACAACCTGAATCAATTCTGGACTTTCTGTGTGTACCCTTAAAAATAGGGATCATAGTTTAAAGAAAGTGTATGGATTTAAAGTTACAATATTGTATCAAGATTTTCAAGATGACCTCCACAGTGTTGCTGTACAGAAACAAAAGCAGTGCATATCCTCTGGCTGGTGCAGACTAACCAAGGGTGAAGGATGACTCACAGTCACAGAGAAACTGCTCCTCATTCTCCTAGATGGCTACTGGCTCAGCTTCTGCTAAGGGTGTATGTGTATATATATATATATGTGTGTGTGTGTGTGTGTGTGTGTGTATACATGTGTATATATGTATGTGTTTATTCACGTAAATATGTATGTGCCTGCCTTGAAACATGCAATAGCTTTTTTAATTACTTTAATATGTTTTATTGTGTTTTCAATTTTTAAATATATATACAGTATATATATATACAGTATATATATATATATATATATATATATATATATATATATATATATATATATATATATATATATATATATACAGTAAGACCTGACCTGATCTGATGCCCTTTTATTTCCCCCATGTTTTGGATATGCTTTTAAATATATTTCAATAAACTTCAAGTTTTAATCTACTCACGGCTGGAAACTCCTTTGCTTGTATTTGGATATATATATATATATATATATATATATATATATATATATATATATATATACACACACACAATTGTATGCAAAAGTTTATGCACCCCTGACAATTTCCATGATTTTCATTTATAATTAATTGGGTGTTTGGATCAGCAATTTCATTTTGATTAAATAACTGAAGGACACAGTAATATTTCAGTAGTGAAATTAGGTTTATTGGATTAACAGAACATGTGCAATATGCATCAAAACAAAATTAGACAGGTGCATAAATTTGGGCACCTTTGTCATTTTCTTAATTTGAATACCTGTAACTACCTAGCACTGGTTAACTGGAACACACAATTGGTTTGATGATCCCATTAAGCCTTGAACTTCATAGACAGGAGCATCCAATCATGAGAAAATGTATTTAAGGTGACCAATTGCAAGTTGTTTTTCTCTTTGACTCTCAACTGAAGAGTGGCAACATGGGGGCCTCAAAACAACTCTCAAATGACCTGAAAACAAAGATTGTTCAACATTATGGTTTAGGGGAAGGCTACAAAAAGCTATCACAGAGATTTAAGTTGTCAGTGTCCACTGTGAGGAACATAGTGAGGAAATGGAAGACCACAGGCACAGTTTTTGTTAAGGCCAGAAGTGGCAGGCCAAGTAAAATATCGGAGAGGCAAAAGCAAAGGATGGTGAGAACGGTCAAAAACAGCCCACAGACCACCTCCAAAGACCTATAACATCATCTTGCTGCAGATGGTGTCACTGTGCATCGTTTAACAATTCAGCGCACTTTGCACAAGGAGAAGCTGTATGGGAGAGTGATGCGGAAGAAGCCTTTTCTGCACATTTATACAACACAGTTGTAGACTAGAAATACTATTTCGAATTTGAATGTCAAATTCGAATATATCATGTTGTAAAACACAGTATTAGACTAGAAATACTATTTTGAATTTGAATGTTATATTCGAATTTGAATGTAGCATTCAATTTCGAATATTAGATTTATTAAACACAGTTTTAGACTAGAAATACTATTTCAAATTTGAATGTTACATTCAAATTCAAATATCACATTCGAATTTGAATATTACATTTCGAAATTGAATGAATACATAGCTAAACATTCTATTATTCGAACAAATATTTTAGAAATTTATTGAAAAATTCAAAAATAGAATGTTAGAAAGAATGTTATATAAACATTTGAATTTCGATTCGAACGAACGAATGTATCAAAATTGGTTTTAATCTTTTGAATTTTTAGAAACATTTGCTCAGCCCTACTCATTGTCTTGGTATTATCTCAAGATACCAAGAGAATGAAGAAAATTTGATAATAGGAGTAAATTAGAAAGTTGCTTAAAAGTCATGCTCTATCTGAATCACGAAAGAAAACATTTGGGTTCAGTGTCCCTTTAATAAACTGCTGTAAAAGTTAAACTACACAAGAGAAGAAAAGGATCAGATCTTCTGTTAAAAATTTACATTGAGGGATTTTAAATCCCAAGACCAGTATAAAGAGTAGCAAGTAATATTTAAACCATAGAGAAAATATAATGTTTCTGTCCCTCACAAAATACCATTTAGAATATGCCCGAAGACAGTAATATTTGGACTCCATTGCTTATGACAGACTAGATAATGCTTGGGATGCCAAGATTAATGTTCAGTTCATAGGGCAAAACAAACCACTTAAACATCATACAGATATAGGATCTTTGTGAATCTGGGCCAAAGTCATCTATTTTTAAGTAATCCTTTATGTAAAGTGGTAAGCAACACTGGGGTTAAATAGTCTCAGGACTGTTGTGTACTCCTGGGCTTTCTCAAGTCACCAGCTATGGAAGAAAATGCTGGCGTTATTTTCATTTTTATCCTTCGCCTCAAGGCTTCCTGAAGCATAATATTTTATTTATTCTTCCCTATTGCTGAAGAACAGTGTGTAGCAAGCATCTCTTCCCTTAATGAGGGTGAACTGTTCTCTATCTCTAAGTGGTATTTTTGCATCCTATGCATAATTCTCTTGCATTGCAATCCTATAAACAGCTGGCATGGAGAGACAGATAAAATAAGATGGATATTCTTGCAGGTTAGCTAGGAGCTAGGTGCTCTCTGTTGTAGAGGGTTGAGGTAGATTTAAGGTTAGCTGCAAAACTTATACTTAAAAAGTTGATAAACTTAAAATATATATTCAATGACAGCAATCAAGAGATATGCTGGCTAAGTAAACTAGATAAGAGCATGACATGGCATTTTACATGGTAGGTGTGGAGTGGCAATAATATCATGTCATTTTTCTGGAAGATCACCTGACTTTAATCACCCAATCAATTATGTAACAGAGAAGAATGTTTAACATACAAACCCTAAATGACTGGAAACCAGAGCACAAAGAGCCTATATTATGTATTATGGTTATATAGTTTAACATTTTGCCTTACATGTGGTGTTTGTTGCTGTGTTGTTTATGGTATGATAGGGGAAACAGCTTGTTTTAATCAAACCTAATACATCTAACAAGGAACTACTAATTCATATCTACAAAATAGCTAAATGATGTGACAGAAGCAAGTAACAATAAGGTAATGAAAAAGAATTAGCAGACAATGGGTGTTTGCGTTCACTGCAAAATGTATTCTTAAATAAGGTTATTATAAAGTCCTCTCCTGTTTATACAGGTCATTTTTCAAGGGGGAAGCTTAGAACACCTTTCTCTTGATATCAAATGTTGAATATTAGTCCCTTTGCATGACAAAATATTTAAGTAAAATAAGGATTATGCACATGCCTTGAGAACTACATGGCAGCAGTATTTCCAACAAGGGGATCAATTTATCAAGCTCCGTATGAAGCTTGATGCCCCGTGTATCCGTCGAGCCTTTAGGCTCGCTGGAAACAGAAGTTATGAAGCAGCGGTCTAAAGACTGCTGCTCCATAACCTGTCCACCTGCTCTGAAGCGGTGGACAGAAATCCACCTGATCAAATACGATTGGGTTGATTGACACCCCCTGCTAGTGGTCATTTGGTCACAAATCTGCAGGGGGTGGCATTGCACCAACAGTTCACAAGAACTGCTGGTGCAATGATAAATGCAGACAGCGTATGCTGTTGGCATTTATCGATGTGCAGCGGAGATGATACGCTACATCATATCATGTCCGTCCGCACTATCATAAATAGACCCCAAGGTATACAATAGCTAAACACATTGTTGTTAAAATTGCTTCCCTATAGTGCTCTTGACACATGAACACTCACTTGGCTACTTAGCTATTGTCTCTCAAAGAAGATAAGTTTCAACAAAGGATACCAATAAAAATGGGGATGTTTGAAAAATAAAGTAAACTGGAAAGGTTTCTTTTAAATTGTACACACTGGGCTCCATTTACCAAGCAGTGATTGCTGTTTCAGAGGTCCTTCATTTCAGGCTCACCTGAATTGATATTTAAAGTGACAGTATACACCAATTTTAATTTAACTGCATGTAATAGACACTACTAGAAAGAATAATATGCACAGATACTGATATAAACATTAAATGTAAAACCTTTTTAAAAAACTTACTTAGAAGCTCCCAATTTAGCACTGTTGCTGAGGTTAGGTTGGAACACTCACTGAGAGAGGCTAAGAGCAAACCCTCTCCTGCATATAAATAGACTCATTGCACAAACAGAAGTAATCGGAAGTCTGTAGACATCAGTATACATCTAAAACTTTGGTGCTTTATTAGGAGTCTGAAAATCAGCCCAATGTTATTTAAAAATAAGCAAAACTAAACATTTTTACAAAAACACCCCCAGATGGGCTATATAAATGGATCATCTACAATACATGTATGCAAATAAAAATCTAGTGTACAATGTACCTTTAAGTAGAGCAATTGTAAGGCTGCTGCTCCTTAACCTGTCCGTCACCTAAAAGAAGGGGGATTTAAATCATCCCAGTATGATCAGATCAGAATAATTGACAGCCCCTGCTAGCAGCCGATTGGCTGCAAGCGAGTAGGGGGTGGTATTGTCCATCTGTCCGATAGTAATTGGAGCCCTCTAAATAAATCCTAAAACTTTCATTTTGACTTTCAAGTTCCTTTTAAACAGTTACTCTTGACACACTGCACAGAGAGTATTAAGTTACATCTATATCCTAAGTGCAAAACTGTAGTGATCCGAAGCACAAACATATATTATGCAAACTGGCTTCTGCTAGACTGGTCTCAAAATTTCTATATGTTTAGAAGAAAGAAAAGTAAATGAAAAAGGTAACTGAGGCAAGAAATCATATGGGAAGGTGTAAAACTGACAGTGATGTATGTGGGAAGTAAAACTGGGGAGAAGATGAGCTATAAAAACAAATGAAAACATGAGAAAGAACAATAGCATAAAAAAACAGGCAGGACAGGAAGAGAGATATAACCCAATAAGGAAATGAGAAGACAATGAAAAGAAAAAGCCATTAAAATTCCCAGTAGTGAAGTATAGTGTGTTGAGTATAGTTTGCAATGAACTTTCATTATATCATTGCTACAGGAAGTGAGTTCAAGGGGCAGGGACACACAGGAAACAGGAAGAGTTCTAGCAGTCTAGTTTGGAGTTGCATTGCCGTCAGTCATGTAATTAAGTTATTGCAGAAAAGCAGCATCTCTCTGTAATCATCAATTATATAAATAAGCAGACAACCCATCAGTGGCGTCACTAGGGGGTGCGGGGGGTGCAGGCCGCACCTGGGTGACACCCTCCAGTGGGTGACACCCACTTTGAAATTCAAAGAAATACAATGTAGAGATGCATATATTTTTTTATTAGAGGGGCCAGCATTTGTGAACATTAGTGGGACTGGGGAAGTTGTGAACACTTAATTTTTTTGAGCCAGCGCTGCAATTTCCACAAATAGTTTTCCCGGCTGCTTTTGCTTGTTTGTACTTTGCTCCTCCACTGCCCAATTTCGCTATGAATGTTGTGGGCGTGCCGTGGGGCTTGCAAAGTTGCGCTGCTAGCCTAAACCTGCCTGCCTATCTGTGCTCACTGCTCAGTGGCGTGTGGAGCAGTGGAGTCACTCACTGCTGTGCTGTCTCTCTAATCAGTAACTGGGAAATCATGAGAGGGATGCCTGGCACCTGACCGCATGACTGTCTGACACTGTCTCTAAAGCAAAGGAGCCATGTATGATGCCCACCTGTCAGAGTCCTTAGTCTGATAACTATAAACATAGACAAGAACTAATCAGGATTAGGACCAAAATTTGCTGAGATCAACTAATAGATGTTTGTGTGTAGCAAAAAGATACTGAGTACTGCACAGTGCTACCAGGGAAAGCAGCAGCACACGTGTATCACCAAGCTGTAAATTACTGTTGAAGGATTTAAGGCTACTTAACCCTATGTCTGCCACCTGTGCTTTGTATGAGCACCAAATATATGCAGGAGTGAAAAGTAATTGCCAGTTAATCCCAGTGCAGAATATGCAACTTAAAAAATAACAGATTATAAACTTTACGTGCTATTTGGATCCAATACAGCAGATTGAGCATAAGAAAGCACAGACCTAAGTAAAAGCACTTGAGGAGATAAACTGATAGCCAAACTTAAAATACAGAGATATGAAACTGTATTAAGTATAGTGAAGATTTTGCATGTAGGGAGACTTAGCGTAATTGCATGTGAGAATAAAGCAAAAATTATAACTTGGTTAAAGTACCGGTGATAACATTCACGGAGGGTAGCTTAGGTCTGGTAGTTTGGCACTTACATGCGGTGTGAGAGACTGGAGTTGGCTTAAGTTGCAGCGCTGTGTACTGGAGGAGTGAGCAGCAGGCGGATGACGTCACCGCTCCGGCGGAGGGGCGCCCGGCTTCAGTGTAACTCAGCTGCAGTGTGAGAAAAAACTGCAGCCCAAGCTGAGAGGTGAGAAGCGTGCAGGTAGACACGGAGATCCTAAGGCACTGAGATGAGCGGAGTTTGATGATAGGAAGACAAATCTACGTGTAGGTAGCAAGGAGGAAATAAACAGGATACTCAGTCCGGAATACAAAATTTAGCACTAGGTAGAGAACAGCGTTCAGAGAGTGCTAACGACTAGGTATCTAGAGGCTGTAATGCATCAATACTAAGCAAAGTAGATAGGGCCTGGGTGTGCTATAAATAGGGTGGAGTTAAATGAAACAGGTAATTCTTAAAGGCACAGATGTAAGAGTGGCAGAGATGTGAACTTGGAGAGCAGTCCTGACACCACCAGACCGGTACAGTTACGGTACACTAAGTTCACACTGAAGAGGTAGGAGGGGAGGGCAGGCGGGGGTCTGGGGGTGGGCAGAGAGCAGAGGAGCTTGGCTATAAGAAGCGGTAGACACGCGGCCCGGGGCTGTGCACTGACAGACTTGGAACAGAGTAAGAGAGCAGAATTTTCATAGTTTGTGCGCCTAAATCTTTTCCTTAGTGATTTATTTTTAGAGTGCTCTGTTTTTCTTTCATTTGATGCTCTGCTGAGCCTGGGAGCATCTCTAGGCATGAGCTTTATAATTAATGCAGTGCAGTTTACATATTTTGTATGTGTGTGTCTGAGTGTTTTTGTGTGTGTGTGTCTGAGTGCTTTTGTGTGTGTGTTTGAGTGCTTTTGTGTATGTGTGTGTCTGAGTGTTTGTGTGTGTGTGTAAGTGCTTTTGTGAGTGTTTCTGTGTGTGTGCCTGAGTGTTTTTGTGTGTGTGCCTGAGTGTTTTTGTGTGTGTGTCTGAGTGTTTTTGTGCGTGTGTCTTAGTGTTTTTGTGCAAATCTGAGTGTTTTTGTGCGTGTGTCTGAGTGTGTTTCCGAGTGTTTGTGTGTGCATCCGAATGTGTTTTTAAGTGTGTCTGAGTGTGTCTGAGTGTTTGTATGTGTGTGTGCCTGTGTTTTTGTGTTTGTGTGTGTCTGCTTTCTGGGGGGAGGGGGGGTGACACCATAACGTACCGTACAGTGCAGTTTACATATTTTGTATGTGTGTGTGTCTGAGTGTTTTTGTGTGTGTGTGTGTCTGAGTGCTTTTGTGTGTGTGTTTGAGTGCTTTTGTGTATGTGTGTGTCTGAGTGTTTGTGTGTGTGTCTGAGTGTTTTTGTGTGTGTGTGTGTAAGTGCTTTTGTGAGTGTTTCTGTGTGTGTGCCTGAATGTTTTTGTGTGTGTGCCTGAGTGTTTTTGTGTGTGTGCCTGAGTGTTTTTGTGTGTGTGTCTGAGTGTTTTTGTGCGTGTGTCTTAGTGTTTTTGTGCAAGTCTGAGTGTTTTTGTGCGTGTGTCTGAGTGTATTTCCGAGTGTTTGTGTGTGCATCCGAGTGTGTTTTTAAGTGTGTCTGAGTGTGTCTGAGTGTTTGTATGTGTGTGTGCCTGTGTTTTTGTGTTTGTGTGTGTCTGCTTTCTGGGGGGAGGGGGGGTGACACCATAACGTACCGCGCCGGGTGACACCAACCCTAGTGACGCCACTTCAACCCATGGTACCAGAAGTGGATGTTTCTCCAGGAATTGAACTACAGCAATAATACAAGAAATAAAAATGGATACACAGCATGGAGCAGTTACAAGACAACATCATCCAGCACAAGATCAAAGACATTTTCACAGTGTTGCCAGCCTCAAACCACCACCAGAGCTTAGGTTTGTTCGGAATTTGGAAGATGTGTGGGGAACATTTAAACAAAGATTTACACTGTATATGAAAGCCACAAACACCTCTTCACTGCCAGATGATCAGAAAGTAGCTTTGCTTTTAACTGTTGCTGGGCCAGATGCTCTAGACATTTATAACAGTTTTTAATTTATCATAAACTGATGGTGATAATTAGGAGCGTGTTATGAAGAAATGTACAACATACTGCACTCCCAAGAAAAATGAAACTTATGAACGTTTTGCGTTTAACTCAAGGGAACAGCAACCACATGAGACTGTAGAAGAGTTTGTCACTGACCTCAGATTAAAAGCAGTTCTTGTAATTTTGGTGTTTTGCAAGAATCACTGATTAGAGACAGACTTGTTTGAGGCAGAGACAAAAGGAAGGCAAGTTACACCTCTATTAGACAGGAGACAGAGTAAATCATATAGCAAATATAGAGGCAATACAGAGAGATCATGCTGGAAATGTGGCAAAGTCCATGATTTTCGTAAATGTCAAGCATATGGGCAAATATTTACACTTTGCAAGAAATATAATAATTTTGCCTCACAGTGTAAGCAAGGTACACATCTGCATGCAGTAGAGACAAATACCTCTGGTGAGGAGGATCTTTTTGTAGATATGGTGCAGCAGATGTCAATGCCTGTTAAGGAATAGATTGTAAAAGTGGCAGCTCATGGTACAGTTATACCATTCAAAGTGGATCCTGGAGCAGATACTAATGTGATTCCTGAGAAACTATGAGCAAGACTAAAGTCTAGACCAAAACTGCAGGGATAAAATAAAATACTGCGAGCATATAATGGACTTGAAATCCCTACTGTGGGACAATGCACTTTGTCCCTACATCATAATAACACACAAACAAGACACATATTTGTTGTAGTTTCTGGAGAAAGAGTTCCTATACTTGGTTTACAGTCTATACAACAGCTAGGGCTGGTAAACAAACTGTTTGCAATTAGAGAAATAAACATAAGACCCCTACTACCTTGCTAGAGGACTTCAAGGATGTATTTGTTGGGCTTGGTAAGCTCCCGATGGAATATAAAATAGCTTTAAAACCTGGAGCAGCACCAGTAATTCATGCAGCACGCAAAGTACCTGGAGCTTTAAGAGATAAGCTTAAAAAGGAGCTACACCGCCTACTTAAATTAAATATCATAGAACGTGTGCATGAGCCAACAGAATGGGATCACTCTTTAGTTATTGTGTCAAAAAAAGATGGTTCATTAAAACTGTGTTTAGATCCAAAAGAGTTAAATGCCAACATTAAAAGAGAGCATTACTAGATACCAACAAGAAATTAAATTCTAGGAGAGATGGCAGGTGCCCAGGTGTTTTCAATCCTTGATGCCTATAATGGATTTTGGCAGGTACCTTTAGCAAAAGAAAGCAGACACAAATGCACTTTTAATACACCATTTGGAAGGTACAGTTTTAAACGTCTGCCTTTTGGACTATGTTCAGCCCTGGAAATATTTCATCAAACTATACAGCAATTATTTGATAGGGTGGAAGGCATTACAGTTTACATAGATGACATAATAATTTGGGGTACTACAGAAAGTGAACATAACAACAGACTTGAGAAGGTGCTACAGATTGCTCAGGAAAATGGATTGAAATTAAATAAAACAAAATGTAAATTTAATCAATCTGAAATTCTCTACTTGGAAGAAATCATCTCATGCAAAGGTGTCAGACCTGATCCAGATAAAGTACAGGCTATTGAGAAAATGGAATCCCTTGCTAGCAAAAATGTACAGAGATTTCTAGGAATGGTGACTTACTTGGACAAATTTATAGCTAATCTATCAGAAAAAAACTAAATATATGAGACATTTAGACATGGCAGGAAATAGTGCTGCCATCTAGTGCTCTTGCAAATGGATAAGATTCTTGTCAAACTGCTGCCATAAAGTGCTTCAGAAATGGACCGGCTCCTAAGCATATGTCCCTGCTTTTCAACAACACTGGCTCCCCGTCAACAAGAGAATCACCTTCAAACTCCTAACCCATGCATTCAAGGCCCTCCACAACATTGGTCCTGAATACATCAACCACTGTGTCAATTTCTACACCCCCTCCAGACAACTCCGCTTTGCCGACCAAGCACTCGCAGTCATCCCCCGCATCAAGAAAAAAACAGCTGGAGGAAAATCCTTCTCCTATATGGCAGCAAGGTCATGGAACTCCCTCCCGTTGCACCTCAGACAATCCACCTCCCTTACAAACTTCAGGAAGGACCTCAAGACCTGGCTCTTCGACTGAATCGTCTTCCCTTAGCCCCCCTCTCCCCCCTACATAGTGCCTTGAGACCCTCACGGGTGATTAGTTTGCACTTTACAAGTACCCAAAAGATAAATGGTGCTGGGAAAAAGAACATGAAGCAAAATTTGTATTACTTAAAAAACTGCTCAGCACAGCACCTACTTTGTATTATTTTGATGTCTCACGTAAAACTAAGATTTCCACAGATGCATCTAAAGATGGACTAGGAGCAGTCCTCCTACAACATGATGGCAAGGGCTGGATGCCTGTTGCATATGCTGCCAGAGCTTTTACTGACACTGAATACAAGTATGATCAAATAGAAAAAGAGACATTAGGTATTGCATTAGGCTGTGAAGCTTTTCATAATTTTGTTTATGGCATCCCATTTACAGTTGAAACTGATCATAAACCCTTAGTAACTATTTCACACAAAGAATTGTGGAAAGCACCACCAAGAATTCAGATGTTACTTTTGAAGTTACAGAAATATGATTATATATTGGAATACACCCCAGGAAGACATTTATTAATTGCAGATATGTTATCTCGAATTTGGACAAAGTGTCACAGATCACCCGATGATGGAACTGACTCAGATATAGAGGTGCATGTCATTAGTGTTAAAATGTCTGGAGCCATTTCATCAACTATGTAGCAGAGATAACAAAAGGCAACTGGAGAAGATGAAACTCTTCAAAATGTTATACAAGCCATCAATTCTGCAAGTAAAAAGGTATACATGCCCAAGCAGTATTTGCCACATAGGAAAGAGCTTTCAGTGTTTGATGGTGTTCTTTTGAAAGTCAATAGATTGGTAATTCCTGTAACACTGAGAAGAGAAATGTTAACTAAAATATATGAAGGGCATTTAGGAATACCAAAATGCAGAAGGAGAGCTAGACAAGTTCTTTTCTGGCCAAAATTGATGACTGATATCTCAACCTTCATCTCCTCATGCCCAACTTGTCAGTCCTTTCAATCTGCTCTCCCTAAAGAAACTTTAATGCAGGAAGAAATGTTCAGGATTCCATGGCATACAGTAGGTGTGGAATGGCCAGGATTACATAGCCATATTAGATGTTTACTCCACCTATACTGAGGTTGCCAAACTGCGAAATACTTCTTCCGAACAGGTGTGCGAGAAATAACGAGCAGTGTTTTCAAGGTATGGCATTCCAAATGTCTTAAAGTCAGACAATGGCCCCCAGTTTTCATGTAAACATTTTCATACATTTTTTGAGGAATTTGGATTTACACATATAACATCTAGTCCCAGGTATCCCCAGAGTAATAGATTAGCAGAGGCTGGAGTCAAAATTATTAAGAGGTTGCTTGCAAAGGCTAGCCACTCAGGAGAGAATCCACAAACAGCTTTACTTAATTATCCCGCTTCACCACTGGAAGGAGGAAAGTCTCCAGCAGAACAGTATGTTGGCAGGCAGATAAAAACTAAATTACCTCAATTGGTTCTTACCCAGTACCATGCAAACAGCAAATTACACAAAATGTATTGGAAGAGGAAAGAGAACATAAGAGAACGTCAGAAGAGAAATGATGACAGGGGTGCAAATGATCACATGGAGCTGCATGTTGGGGATGTTGTGAAAGTCTGGACAGGACAAAAATGGGACAATGAAGCTGTTGTGGTGCATAAAGTGGCAGAACAGTCATTTGAAGGGAAAACCACAGAAGGTTTAGTTTTTAGACAAAGTCGTAGACAATTACTGAAGGTACCAAAATGTGCAGGGTCTAAAATGCTGAAAACTGATATGGAATTGTTTAGTGTTACAGATGGATTATTGGAGGCTGAAGATGAAAGGACACTACCTGAGGAAAATGGAGCATTAGGACATGACATATTGCCATTTCATGAGGCTGATGTGGAAGAACTTGACAGAGCAGAGAGCATTAACAATAAAATAAATGACACTAAAGCGTCTCTGCCAGAATCACCCATTGTTAACAAATATACATCTAGTGGCAGAGCAATCAGAAAGCCACAAAGACTCATTGAGGAATGTTGAGAAGTAAACGTCAGGTTTTATTGTTATTTATTTGTTGTTGTCATGTTTGCTGTTATATTTATATTGTTTATTATTTGTTTTTGTTTTTTTGTTTCTAAAAAGGGTAGATGTGTTGAGTATAGTTTGCAATGAACTTTCATTATATCATTGCTACAGGAAGTGAGTTCAAGGGGCAGGGGCACACAGGAAACAGGAAGAGTTCTAGCAGTCTAGTTTGGAGTTGCATTGCAGTCAGTCATGTAATAAAGTTACTACAGAAAATCAGCTTGTCTCTGTATCAACAGTTATGTAAATAAGCAGACAAGACACATATAATTCATTGTTTCTCACTTTTAGTCCTTGAATACCCATAACAGGCAGGATTTTAAGGATTTCCCTGAGCCTGGGTGAGTAGATCACTTTGACTTTTATTCTGAGAAGCCTAAGAGGCTGACAGGAGTTTTTCTGTGAGCAACCATCTTTCAAGAATCCTACCTACATCATCATTACTAGGAAGATATCTAAAGTTTATATCTGCTAATTCTAACATCTCCGACATGAAAGCTTTAAATTGCAAGTGCTTCCATGTTTTTAGATGTTCATTTGTATGTCATAACGTCTACTTAATATGTACAATTAGTTTACTTATTTTTGAGAACAAAGAGTCTAGACTCTGCTGTATTGAGGTAGTCTGCAGCAAAAACTCTACAAAATAACACCAGTCAGACTGGTGCTTATCTGAGCATCAGTGTGTCTCTATGCAGCTGCCTTCATTGCCTAATGAAATTTTTTTTTTTAAAAAATATGAAGCTAAAGAGTGATGAGAAAGTTACAGGAGAATTGGCTTTGCAATTAATTGTTGCAAACTCCTTCCACTTAAAGGGCCATTCAACTCAAGGCTGAAATCCTCATAAAGCATGCATAGTTAAAAGTATTTATCTGCATATGTGCTTGATTTATTTTCAATTAAATTAAAAAGTTTTTTTTTTTTATCAATGTCCTTAAACATAGTTTGATATTCAGACCTTAAAACATTTTATTTAGTTATTGTTTGATCAGTTGAGGAAATTCTTAAAATCAGTTGAGTTTTTAAGGGGTATGTCCCTAGACAGCAATATTTTGCTAGCAAGATCATTTGAAATGCTTTAAAATCATTGATTTGGTATGCAGATTGCTGCAATGCAGTGCTTAATTGTTTATATATAGGGGCCGATTTATCATGTGTCTGGTGGACATGATCCGCTGTAGCGATTATGTCCACCAGACATCGATAGCATACGCTGTCAGCATTTATCATTGCACAAGCAGTTCTGGTGAACTGCTTGTGCAATGCCGCCCCCAGATTTGCAGCTAATCTGCTGCTAGCAGATGGTGTCAATCAACCCGATCGTATACGATCGGGCGGATTGCTGTCCGCTGCCTCAAAGACGGACGAATTAAGGAGCAGCGGTCTTAAGACTGCTGCTTCTTAACTTCTGTTTCCAGAGGTATACAGCCCCTTTCGGGCCGTGATAAATCAGGCCCATAGTATTCATATATAAACTAATTTTATTATACTAATTTTTATTTTAGCACAAATTAATTAGAAATGATTCTCCTAACAGTAGTATTCAGTTTCCAGATTTCTTCTCAGGTTCCTCAATTGCTTGTTATATTTGTGAGTTAGCCAATACTTTGGGCAAGAGTCAGCTTTTCCATCATGTAGCACATGCTGTTTCAAATGTTAGTGAACCAAATGTACTGACATAATAGAGTTCTTCTACAACAGCTATCGCTGCAATGATTATGAGAGAATAACAGAAGCAGTGTGGTGTTTGCACACTGTGAGAAAGCAATTTTGGTGATGGAACTGTAATGGAGATTAAATTCATCAATAGGGAATATGAGCTGGCATCGGTTTCAAGCACATTTCCAAACTAATGTGCACATTTTTCTTAGAAATGAATACTGAGGAATTTTTTACATAAGGGTGTGGACCATTTCAATCAGTAAATAATGTGGAGAGCAAGTCAGATATTGCCAGTTAAAAGAGGAAACTTGTTATATATAAAATGTAAGGCTGTATATTAATGGAATGAAACAGTTGTTACTCTGAAAATCAATATTCTGTATAATCAAGCGAAGCTAAACAGGGCTAAGGATTAGATTTATATTACACTTGTGTTACCCCATAAGTAGGTTAATGTATATTTTACTTGTACTAATGGCTGTGTTACATTGATAAGGTATATATGGCTCTAGGGACAACCTTTTTGGTCTTTCTCCATGGCTTTCATTATGGTTTCCAGAGCAGGAGAGCATAACCTTTTCTGTCACTAGATGCATAAAATTAGTTACTTATGACCATAGTTTGAGTTATTTTACTAAATATCATGTACAGTTGATTTTAGATTTTTTTTACATTAGTGTCAATCAAGGAGAAGCAAGGCAAGGCAAACTAGGGCCCATGGCAAAAAAGAGCGCAGCCTTAACCACTATGTTCACTGACTGTATACAGGTGACCTAGTAACTGATTGCAGCGGCTCTAAGAGAAGCATGGATTGGAAGCTCTCATACATTCTTGTTGACAGGAATTTGTTTACAAGGAGCTTGTAAGTCAGACCTGGGCCTGCTGCTCGGGCTGGTATTCCCTCATGGTCACACATATGCACACAGTTCTGAGGTCAGAGACCAAGAGTAGCCAGGATCAGTATGAATAATGTGAGAGAGGGGGGCTTTATTCTGCACCTTGACTGCTCCACTGTTTGTCATGTAAGGAGAAAAAGGGAAGGGTCCTATGTAGAAATTACAAAAATTAACATTCATTTTTCCAAAACGGCTGCCATATAGTGCTCTGGACACATGCAAACTCCTGCGCTTACATTCCTGTTTTTCAACAAAAGATATCAAGAGAATGAAAAAAAATTGATAGAAGTAAATTAGAAAGTTGTTTGAACTTTCATGCTCTATGTGAAAAATGAAAGAAAAAATATGGGTTTCATGTCCCTTTAAATGGTGATGTTGTCTTAGGGACATTAAAGTTAGGTTTACATTGAGATAGAGTTGTAGTGAGTCGCTTCACAGTTAGGATTAACTTGTCTGGGTGACAATAGTTTTTCATTTGTAACCTTTTTACTTTTTTCTTCTTTAGGCGTCATACAAAAAAAAGAATTGACACCTAAAGACGTGAGTAGAAAAGCAGGAGAATAAGGATACAGCATTGCATCGGTGGCCTCGTTCCTATAACTTCTATAGGAAGGTGCCACATTTGCAAGCTATTATGGGATCTAGGCCTAAACCTGATTTTGTTGCACTTGTTATTTTTGTTTCTGCTAAATAATTATTGAGGCAATATGCTAATAACTTTTCTTTCTTTTGTTTAAAGTGTAAGATTTTTCCCCCAGTATGTAAACAATAGTGTAGATGTGTAAAGATACCAATACTATGTAGGATCACTTGCAGGCTAAATGAATCATTTTTCCATTTAAAACACTTTTTTTTTTTCTTCTCAAAATGCATTACAGATTTTGCTCTTTAAAGTGCATGGAAAATAGAAACCGGTTTCTTTGCCAAGCTTGAAGAGGTTTGCACCTTTTTACCAATAGGAGGTGTCCTTATCGGCCAGTGGATTGAAGAATGCTACTGATACTTTGCTGTATTAGTTCAATGTATTTTTTCTTTTTAAAAAACAAAAAACAAAAAAAAAACCCAGAACACCAACAACGTCACCAGACCATCCCTACCACTCAACACAGGACAGACATTGATTATTCAACGGGGGTTTCAACTAGTTATAGGTTCCTACCCTCCCATATCAGGGTCATATACTCATGTGTTTTAATCATCCCAATCTTAAGGTAATGGTACCTTTTCAAGTTTAGTAAGTCCCGGATCTCCACCCTCCATTCCTCCAGATTTGGTGTCTGCAATGATTTCCAGTGTCTCGGTATTAGTCCCTTAGCCCCATTTAACATTAGGAGAAACAAGTGGCATTTAGCCTCCATGGCTATTTTTGGGAGTTCAAGATAGATCAGGAGAATAATCTGAAGAAGTCTGCCAGCTTCACGGAATATGCTCGCCCAAAAGGGCTGTATTAGGGGGCAATGCCACCATATATGTAGTATGGATCCTTCCTCTCCGCAGCCCCTCCAGCACTCCCCACCCGCATGGGGGTAGATCTTTTTCAATCTCTGTGGGGTGAGGTACCACCTGCTCAGAAATTTAAAATGCATTTCCTGGAGTCTTGCCGATACAGAGGCGCGTCTTGCTTTATTAAATATGGGTTGCCAAATTTTTGCACTGGGCTCAATACCCAGGTCTGTCTGCCAAGCAGTCACGTATGAGGGCAACACCTCTCCACCTCCCTCCGTAATTAGTTTATATAAGATAGAAATCAAGTGTTGCGGCAGGGTCTCCGACGTGCACAAAGTTTCAAAGTGCGTTTTTGGTCTGCATAGGGAGTCCCTATTTCCGAAGCTATTGACATAATGGTTCAGCTGAGCCACTCTGAACCAAGAGGAGAAAAGGTCACCATCCCATTCAGCTAGCTCCATCTGTGTTTTGACTCTACCGCACGTTAACGCGTTAGATATGGCGGCTTCCGACAGACGATAAGACGAGCCAGAATAGTATGCTTTATTCGCGATGCCATTGTCTGGGTTTTCACGGACTGACATCACCGGAGAGACCACCGTGGAAATCTGATTGCCCACTTTGAGTAGTTTATCCCAGCTCTGTAGTACATCCCCAATCAGGGGGTACTGAGCCATCCAGATAGGACGGAGATTAGGGTTAATCCATGCAAGCGCACCGAAATTTCCCCTCCGGAGAATCTCCCTGTCCAGGCCTATCCATGCTTTGTTCTCCGAGCCGTGGCACCACTCCACCAATCGTTGGAGTAAGATGGCTTTGAAGTAATCACTTAGGCGCGGAACACCTGCCCCTCCTCTAGACCTGGGGAGATAAATTGTTCTTTTATGTTTCCTCGGCTTCTGACCGCTCCATATATATGCTTCTATTGCCGATTGTATTTGATGAATTATATGGCCTGCTGAGGCCAAAGGGATTGCCTGCATGATATACAATACTCTCGGCAAGATATTCATTTTTGTGACGTGTATACGTCCCATCCATGAGATGGTCTTGTTCTTCCACGTCTCAAAGTCCCGAATGGTGTCATCTCTAATGCTTTTATAATTTACATTAACTATCTCCTTGACTGAGGAGGCTAGGATGATACTCAGGTACTTCAGGTGTTTCGTTGCTATTTTCAGGGGGCAGCTGTAGCCACATGTAGCAAAGCTATCGTGTGACATGGAGATATTCAGAATCTCAGACTTCTCAAGATTAAGTGAGAAATCTGAAACACGGCCATACATCTCAAATTCTTCCAATGAGGCCTGCAGGGATCTTGTGTTGTGGGCCAGGGTGAGTAGAACATCTTCGGCATACATTGCCAACTTGTGGTCCAACCCTCCGGTCCGGATGCCGGTGATGTCATGATTAGCTCGGATATGGCCCGCCAAGACCTCCATAACTAGAGCAAAGAGCAGGGGTGACAGAGGACACCCCTGCCTTGTACCATTGGTGATGAGGAAGGACTCCGATAGCAAGCTGTTTACTCGGACCCTAGCGTTGGGGATGGAGTACAGGGAAAGGACCAAATTAAGAAAGCACGCCCCTATACCCAACTCACCCAATGTGCGTCTCATGAAGGTCCAATTTACCCTATAAAGGCTTTCTCCGCGTCCGCTGACACCAGGATCAATGGAGCGGAGTTGGCCTGTGCGTAAGAAATCATCTGGACAACCCGAAGAGTATTGTCCCGGGCCTCCCAGGCCGGTACAAATCCCACTTGATCTGTGTTGACCAGTTGGGGAAGATATTTTTTGAGACAGTTCGACATGACCTTGGCCAATATCTTTACATCACAGTTAAGCAAAGAAATAGGTCTATAGCTGCTGGGTTGGTTTTCGGGTTTACCGGGTTTTGGAATAACCGTAATAAAGGCTTCCAACATTAAGCGCGATAGTACTGGGGTCTCGGCTAGTTGGTTAAACATTTGGAGCAGATGTGGCACCAAAATATCCGCAAATTTTTTATAATAGCGTGTCCCAAACCCGTCTGGGCCAGGGCTTTTTCCCACCGGGAGGCCCTTAATGGCAACCAGGATCTCCTCAGGGGTGAAAGGTGCATCAAGTTGCTCCGCCTCCTCCACAGTCAAACATGGTAGATCGGCTTCTGAGATATAATCCGAAATCTCTTGCTCAGTGACTGGCCCATCCTCAGGATCCCCCCGTCCATCCGCAGAGGTGTGTAGGTTATATAAGGCTTTGTAGAAGCTCCCAAACGCGTTAGCGATGGACTGGCTGTCGCTATGTTTCCTGCCCCTCCCATCGACTATCTCATGCACATATGAGCGCAGCCGTTTTCTAGCGAGAGCACGAGCCAACCACTTGCCCGTCTTATTACTATGTTCAAAGTACTGCTGGCGCAGAATAAGCATTTTTTTTGTGCTGTTCTTTCTGTAAATGGCTCAGCAAGGCAGTTCTGGCGGCCGCCAGACTCTTTTGTTTCTCCCGATTATCAGGCTGTTCTTTGTGAGCTGATTCTGTCAGGGCAACTTGAGCCAATAGATCATTATAAACATTCCTGTTGACTCTGCGTAGCATCGCACTGTGCCTCATCAGCAAGCCCCTGGCCACACACTTGTGGGCCTCCCAGACGATCTGGTTGTCCATAGTCTCATCTGTATTGAGACGGAAGTACTCCTCGATGCCCCCATGTAGTTTTTGGATTAGAAGTTTGTCATCCAACAGACATTCATCCAATCTCCAAATATAGGGTATTATCGGGGTATTGGGCCATTCAATTACACATCTAACTGGCGCATGATCTGACCACATGATCGGGCTAATGGAACAGCTCGTCGTGACCACGAGGCCCGTCGGATCAGTGAAGAGATAGTCAATCCTCGTGTACTTTTTGTGAGGATGCGAGTAAAAGGTATAATTTTTATCTGTTGGATGGAGAGTCCTCCAGATATCATGGAGGGCCAATTCTTTAAAGGATCGAACCAAGTGTTTAAGCACCCTATGGGGAGCGCTGGAGAGGCCGTCCGAGGTGTCCAGGACAGGGTTCAGAGAGACATTAAAATCACCCCTACATAGAGTGTCCCCTTCTGCAACTCCAAGAGTTTGAGTGCTATGTTTTTAAAAAATAAGTCTTGTGCTCTGTTTGGGAAATAAAGATTTGCCAAGGTAATGGGTCTTCCATAGAGTGTGCCTGTCAATATTATATACCTCCCGTTGGGGTCCCTCAATGTCTGCTCAAGTTGAAATGGTACAGTATGGGAAAACAGTATCCCAACTCGTTTTTTTTAGAAGGACCAGAGGCAAAATGGGCTACTGGGTACTGTTAAATGCTAAACCATTTCGGTTCTCTCAATTTCGAAAAGTGCGTTTCCTGAATGAATATTATATCACCACCCAGTCTACGCAAGTCACGAATGACAATTGAACGTTTCTCCGGGCCGTTGAGACCCTTAGCATTTACTGTAATAAGATCGAGGGTATGAGTCTGGATCCGAGGGCCCATGGTGAAAAAAGAAAAAAAAAAAAAAGGGGAAAGGAGGGGAAGGGGGGGAAGGTTTACATAGAGGGGGGTGAGGTTTATTTAATAGAGAGAGGGTTATAGAGGGTGAACAGAGGAATAGAGGGGTATAGATATTGAGATATGAAAAGGGATCCTCAAGTAGCCTAGAGAGCTGGAGTCAAAGCTCCTCACTGCTATCACAGTTGGGTCTAAGGATTAGAGGTGGTACAAAGAGGAAAGGTAGTCTATAGTAACAAATATGAGAATACAATAGGAGGTAGTAACCTCAACGCTCCTATGAAGGATGATAATGAAAGTGGTGGACTGTGTAGATAAAGTAACCCAAAAACATTACATACATTCAGCGTCAGAACTTGCATTTGAACTAAAAGTGGATAACAGTAAAAGCAAACAACAAGACATAGCACACATTGGAACATATTAAACAACATTGGAATCCCGACCCACAAGTCTGTAGCACACACAGACTAAAACTGTGCATGTGGTCATGCTTACCCTCCCGCCCTCTTTTTTCCCTTTTTTTTTTTTTTTAATCCCAATATATAATGATGCTAGGTTGACTGTAATTAGAGATACCCCGCTCCATTAATCTGTTGTAGCCAATTTTCTCGTTGGCCTACTTGAAAAAGAATTCTGCTACATTTACAGGAATAACATGACAGTCATTAGTTCCACTATTGTGGATGAGCTCAACTGGGGAACAGGGCATCCAATCAGTCACAGGATCTTTCTATCTTATCGGCAACTGCCACAAAGCAATAAAATATGGTAATTTGAGCTCTAGCGGTCAGTTAGGCAAGAATTTGTCTATTCTTAGTGTAAGATAAACATCAAAGCAACAATTATAAGGATGGGTAGGTATTTTTTAAACTTATCTGTCCAGAAGAACAACTGGGCGGCTGTAGTCGGGCACTCAGTTATCTTTTCTTCAGGAATCCTCTGGGCAGGGTGGGATGTGTCTGTGAGTCAGGACCCCGCTTGTTCTCAAATTTAGTTGAGAGGAGTGGTCAGTTACCACTCAATCTTCGTCAGGTCCAGGCTGTGGTGGTGTCACTGCAGCTCCTGGTGGTTTTATCTGTAGGTCAAAGGCCTGGTTGAAAATAGGGAGGTCAGCCGGTGATCTGAAGATTGCAGAGGTACCACCTTTAGAGGCAATGATGCAGATGGGGAATCCCCAACTATATTGGATTTGTCTATCCTTGAGTATAGAGGTGATGTAGCATAGATCCCTCCGCTTCTGGAGGGTTGCTGGACACAGATCTGTGTAGACTTGGATTTCTGAGCCCTCAAAGTAGAGGGGGTGTTTATTTCTGGAGTGTCGTAAGATGTCCTCTTTGTCTTTATAGGATAACAGCTTAATGATAATGTCCCTAGGTGGGGCTCTGGCTGGTGGCTTGGGCCTGAGGGCACGGTGTGCTCTTTCCACAGGGATTTCCGCTGCATTAGGGGTGTTTTTGAGGAATTTGAATAGCTCCTGTATATAGTGACCTATGTTAGACTGGATTACAGTCTCAGGTACCCCACGGAGCCTCAGGTTGTTACGCCTGCTCCTATTTTCAAGATCTTCAATTCTATCAGTGAGGTTTTGTACTGTTGCGTCCTGCGATTGTATACAGCTTGCCTGATGTTGAAGGTCTGATCGTATAACTTCTTGCACCTCCTCAATTTGAGAAACCCTGTGGTCTACAGCAGCGATGTCTTTTTTGAACTCGCCAAACAATAGTTTCACATCCATCATAGCCTCCTTAATATCATTCTTGGACGAAAGATGTCTAATGTCCTCTTTGGTAACATAGCTGTTTAACAAGGGGTCCAGATTGGATGTCTGTACCGCTGCTGTTTGTCTGCTGGGTTCAGCGGTATCCCTATTAGCATTTGGGGCTGCATCTGCTGCAATAAGATAATTTTCCATATTGGAGGTCTGGGACCCTTTGAGGGGCTTAGAGACACATCTATTAGCCATATTAAGGGTTTATGAAGCAGCAGGGGTCTGCTCCCACCTTCACTCAATTTTATCTGCAGGGAGAATGGCTCCAGTAAATAGATACTAACAGGTGCTAAAGTTCTTTCTAGCTCCCAGGCTGGGGTGTTTGCTCAAGAGCCCTCCCTTAAGTCAAATGTAATGCGCTGTTTTAAATTAATTGAGGCGGTTTTCAACTTTTGTTTTTTTTTTTGTTTTGTTTTTTTTTAAATTGCAAGGGTACTTTTATTAGTAGCTGTTCTTCTATTATGCCTGCTATATCTTTGCTCAATTATCTCAATGCAGGCCCCAAGGTTCACCCCATGTGCTCACCCGCTACTTTACTGCAGGTCACCAAGCTGGTTCCCAGGTCGGCTGCATCACCGAAGTTGTCTGATCTTCCGCCACCGCTATGAAAACCAAAGCCTCCTCACCCGGTCCTTGCTCTGTATGGTGGTGAGTCTCCCTGTTTGGTAATTGACGGCTGTTCCGGGTCTAGTGCAGGCGGCTGGCAAACGGACACTGTGCTCCGGTGTAGGTGCGGTTTAAAATGATTACTGCAACAGGATGACCGCCAGATCCATGTTTCCCGGTGTGGCTCACAGCTGCAATAAGTCACCGGTCGAGCGTGTGGTCCGCAGCATTATTCACACTATGTTAGAGCAGATTAGCAGTTTAATTGCGGCAGGTTTCACTCAGCTCCGTTTTAGGCCTCATTGCGCACCCCTCCACATTGGAGCCTCTGGCTCAACAGACAGTTCCCAGGGGTGTAGATCCGTATCCACTCGGTTCTTAGAGGTAGTATTTAATTTTATAGAGGTTACAACTGGCTGTGGGTTACTTTAACTTATCATAGGATTACTGAGGCTTCAGAGCTAATTCAAAATGCGGCCATCAGCTAGCGCGGCCAAGCTCAGCCCCAGTTCAATGTATTTTTAACCTGTTTTTTTATTTTTGGATTCACAATATTGTTGCTCTTTGTACAATATCTTTTTTTTTTTCTTTTTTTTTTACATTTCCCCTTCAAACCAATTCAGATAACAATGGCAGCAGAGTTTTTATTACTTTACACAAGTAAAAAATATAAAAAGTATAAAAAGCTATAATGGCACTTACAGTGCCTTAAATGGACAGTCCAGAATTATTATTGTTTAAAAAGATAGATAACCCCTATAACCCATTCCCCAGTTTTGCATAACCAATACACATTTTACTGCAGACTCCCTCCTTATTTCAGTTCTTTTGACAGACTTCAATTTTAGCCAATCAGTGCCCTCTTATAAGTAACTTCATGGGCGTGAGCACAATGTTATCTATATGGCACACATGAACTAGTGCTGTCTAGCTGTGAAGAACTGTCAAAATCCAATGATATAAGAGGCAGCCATCAAGGGCTTAGAAATTAGCATAAGAGCCTACCTAGGTTTTTTTTATTAACAAAGAATATAAATAGAAAAACGGAAATTTGATGATAAAACTAAATTGGAAACTTTAGTAAAACTGTATGCCCTATCTGAATCATGAAAGTTTAATTTTAACTAGACTGTCCCTTTAAGTATAAGTATATTTAAAACAGATAAGGTTCCTTTTGTATAATGAAATTCTGACGAACAACTAACTAATGAAAGGATAATGTTTAATATCTCTTGATGAAAGATTCCTTGTAAAAATTCATATGGTTTTGTAACAAAAAGGGAACTAGTTATAGCTATTCCTGTAAATGCCTCACCATATACTGCCTATTTTATTGGAGACCGATGAGGTTTTGAAAACTCATTGCACTTTATCATTCCCCTTGACGGCCCATTAAAAGGTGCTGGAGCAGGAATCTAGATGATTGCAGCTGTTACTAGTAAAAAAAAGATCACAATAGGCAAGCTGCTATTGCAGAGCAAACTTGTCACATTAGTCACTCTTTAGTGTGATCTATTGCAGCAGAGAGCAAGGACATCACAGACAAGAATCATGATGACAAGCAAAACAAACTGAAATCCAAAATTCAGTTTTATTGCATACAAATATACATAGCATGGAGAACTCAGTACACATCAGTTTTGTAAGACATAATGTAGTGTAACTGAATTATTTGGAAATGATAAAATGATGGAGCTTAAAGCTAGGACAAAGCTCTAAAAACAACTGGGTTTCACAGGGGAGTCTAAACATCTGTCTAAGTTATTCATCATTTACAAACGGCGTTGCTTCTGGTGGAATTTCTAAAGTACAAGGTACCAGAGCGGATGGTACCTACTCCCAGAGAAAGTAGATCGGCAATGCCAGCAAGAGAGACAAACTCAATTTTTAAGCATACTGGATACTAGATTTCTTCAAAGGCTTGAGACTTGTGTTCAAAGTCATTTCAGTGTCACTGTGAAGCCAAGTAGTATTTAAAGTGAGTTTATTTTACAGCAGCACCCTAGAGCCAGTAAAAGGGTGTGTTTAATGATTCTATTGATCAAATACTTACATTAAATGAAGGTAAACAATTTATATTTTCTGTACATGATAAAATACATAGAACCTTTATGCCTTAAAAAGTGCATAGCTTAAAAATTACACAAGGATTTGTTTTTGCGTGACGAAGTGACAATCTCAGTTTAAAAAGGTTTCATAATTAGCTATTTTTCCTATAAAAATCTGTGATGTGTTTAAGTCTTTTAAATGTAGGTCTATTATTGCAATTAAGGGTTAGTTAATGGTTTGTTTTCACTGTGCCTTTTTTTTTCCTGTCCCCATCCCTTTCTTCCATTTGTATTATTTTCTTGTGCCTCTGACCACAGACGTGCAGTAATAATTTACTGCAATCCACAAACCCCCATATACAATGTTCTCATTCCATTACAGTTTCTGTCTGTATTCAATTTATATTTTTTTAACTTTATCTTCATAGCATTTCACTCATATATCAGAGTTTCTGTTTAAAATTATAAAGCCTCCAAAATGTTTAATATGATATAATGCAATCTCTTTTTTTAAAAAAAAATTAGGAAATCATTCAAAAACTGCTTTTAAATTATATTTAGCCAGATTATAAGTGGAGCGCAAAATATCGCTTTCGCTAAAGCGATATTTGCTCTCCACTTTGTAATTCCAGCGCACACAGATGTGCGCTGGTATTACAGATAAGGTGCAATGTGAACACAACCTCGCGTTCACATTGCAAGGAAGCATTGTGCTCCTAAGGGAGCCTCAGTCTCAAACCGTGAAACATGGCATGAGAAGTAGCACAGCAATGGGCAGCAAATATAAATATATATGTATATGATTATATACATATATATTTATGTGTTAATATTTGTATATACAAATATTAACACATAATTATATATGTATGTAAACATATACATTTATATTTACAGGGAACACACAGTTCCCATAGACTACAATGTAAAGGCACTATTCAGTGCGGTTTTTTTTTTCTAACACCCCACACCTGCCAACTTTAGCCCCCAAAAACGGCTAAGTACAGTTTTTAATAAAACAAACAAAAAAACTTACGTTTGGGGGCAATTGGGGAACATTTAGAAAATTAACCAAAAGTCTAAGTTTTGGTTATTTTTTGGAGCGCTAATTGCTACTGTGAGCTTGCAATAGCAATAACCAGCCACTTGTAATGGCTGGTTATTTATCGAGCACCCGCAAATGGGCAAATTTACCCAATTGCGGTCACGCAATAAATTAGCTCTCCACTTGTAATCTAGGCCATTATTTCTTAAATAAAGCTAGATCTCAAAAAACAAACAAAAAATGCATCTTTTAAGAGACATACATTTCTCAAGCTACTCATATGATTTTTCATATTGATGCATGGGCACAATATATGCAACCAATATGAAATTAAACAAATGGAAGCTAATTGAGTCAATATTGATGATGACCACCTAAAATATTTGAATGTAGGTAATTTCACTTAACCACTCATAAAAAAAATCACGGCAGGTGTTCAGTTAACAACTTAATTTAGCTTAATTTTATTGTTAACATTTTTTAACATGTCCAATTATACAGAAAAGATATGCCACTAAAAATAACTAAAAATAACTAATTGAATGATTCAGTAATTAAAGAGGTCAAGGCTATCAAGGTGCAACTCATGAAAAATATTTTCTGATGAATTTGAACACCCCTGCCAAAGTATCTCAGTGCAAAGGAATTCAGCTAGAGAACCCATATGAAAACCAAGAATTTACCAAGCCATTAGTTTGAAAATTGCAAATCACCTCACAGAGCTCTTCTAATGGATTGAAAAAGATCTAAATGTTGGGAAAAATCATGTTGCAAATCATATTTTTTTTATCCCACAAACCAATACCATTAAGGATTCCAATCTCTATCGAACCCCTAAGTATTAAATACAGCTCTTCAAATTTTGTTTATAGCATAACATAAGAACTAAAAAAAGATTTAATTGATATATAATTGTGTTTTATAGTATTAGAATAATGATGTTACTTTAAACGAACAAAATATTTCAACAAAATCACTTTAAATACCCAGTTCAGCTTCTGGTTATAATTTAAATTTTGTTTAATAATAAAAAAAATTGCATTTAGCATTTATAAAAAATTGTGGTTTGCAAATTGATTATTTAATGGTTGCATTCCAATCTATTGCATTTCCTCTCTGCTTGAACATGTACAATTTAAATACTGTTTTCATGGAAAAAAGATAAATATACAAAGGTTATATATTTTGTGGCTAAATGAGGGGTAACACCTTGTGCAAAAATTAAAAATCGCTTCTTCAGCATTTTAATACATCTGCGCCATTAAGAAATGTATTTTGGGATCAAGTACCATATATTGTCCAATAAATTAATAAATATTTAATTACAATATCCAATTGAATGATGCTCTTTCTTCCTCATTGATAGAGAGTCAAATATATTTGTTTTAAGTCTTTATTTATGAACTTGAGTGAGTCTTTTAGCAGCAACGTATCCCTGTTAAATAAATTTGGGCCACCACCACCATGATGGTGGAAATATAAGCTCAAAACCCCAAATGTAATTTCATTTGCAGCTTTACTCATTGGAACGGTGTTGCCATTTCTTTACGAGATGTGTCAGAGTTAATAAAGTCGCTGATAAAGTTCAGAAACGGATAAGGAAAGACGAGGATCTCAAGGTCACAGAAGACTAACCTTGTCGGACAGTTTTGAAATTGAAGGTCTGAAAGCCTCCTGTCAAGGCAGACGAATCAATAACATCCACGCCATACTCGCTCTGACTCCTTCGGTATAACGTAACTCCTACTACCAGTACAGCTACAGCAATGATGGCTGCTCCTAGACCAGAATACAAGGCAATGTCACTGGCATTCTCAGCGCCTGCAAAGAAATTAAAGAGGGAAAAAAAAACGTATTACTTCATATTGTACTGTATTTCGGATCACTGAAATCCACCTCACTAAGGGAATACTGCCTATCATTCAACAGAAAGAAATCAATTCTTTATTCTAGGAGTAGAGGGCACGTCACTTTAAGAAGTACATTTTTGAATTACCAGGCTTATCCAAATGGCAACATGCATAATTTCTATAACCACATATCATCCTAAAAAATGAAACCTGTACCCCAATTCTGCAGGGAAGAACAATAATATGCTTTTTCTTTAGACAAAAGCTATTATTGATGGTTACAGCTGACTAATGAAAAAATATTCCTAAAATCTTGAGAAGCAAAAAAACAGCAACAACAAAAAAAAAGTACAATAAATTAAAAAGTGTTTTTAGTATTATTTGTTTTATAACATATTATGATTGTCTGGAATTATCAGTTTAATCATTTAAAGCACTATAAAATACAATAGAATTGCATAATCAGTAAGTGCATAAGAAAAACTCAATGCAATGGCACTTAATCTGAATTTTTATTTTTTTCTAACAAATTTAAAAATGTCCTTAATTTGCCAAACCCTGTATGACAGCCATCAGCCAATCACAGACTCATATACATATACAATGTAAATTCTTGCACATACTTAGTAAAAGCTGGTGCCTAAAAAGGTGTGCATATAAAAAGATTGTGCACAATTTGATAATGGAAGTAAATTAGAAAGTCTTTTAAATGCTCTATCTGTATTATACAATTTTTAATATTAAACATATTATAAAGACATATTAGTGTAATATAAAAATTCATTACAGCTTTTTATTTTTTCCACAGATTTTCTCTAACTATGGTGCCAATTCCTATCTTACAGATCATGTTTAGAAACTGTTTTTCAGCTCAAGATTAACATTTTTCAACATTGCAGTGATCACAATTCAAACAATAACAACATTTTTGTATTGAAAAAGTATCAAATGGGATATCAGAAAATTCACCCATACGATGCATGGACCATATCGACTTTGGTGATCACAATCTATCCAACCACAACTTATTGACTAAGTATTGACAAAATGGACACATCGAATTCAACAGCCAAAAGCACTTGATAAAGTGCAAAACTGGCCTGTTTGTGAGT